>NC_053392.1:131714176-132014519 GCF_905171765.1 Bufo bufo | reverse complement strand
GATTTTACAAACGTCGTTAACCCTTTAGGTGTTCCACAAGTTATTGGCAAATGGAGATGAAATTTCAGAATTTCAATTTTTTTGCAAATTTTCCATTTTAATCAATTTTTCCCAGTAACAAAGCAAGGGTTAACAGCCAAACAAAACTCAATATTTATGTCCCTGATACTGTAGTTTACAGAAACACCCCATATGTGGTCGTAAACAGCTATACGGGCACACGGCAGGGCGCAGAAGGAAAGGAATGCCATACGGTTTTTGGAAGGCAGATTTTGCTGGACTGGTTTTTTTGACACCATGTCCCATTTGAAGCCCCCCTGATGCACCCCTAGAGTAGAAACTCCAGAAAAGTGGCCCCATTTTAGAAACTACGTTATAGGGTGGCAGTATTGTTGGTACTAGTTTAGGGTACATATGATTTTTGGTTGCTCTATATTACACTTTTTGTGAGGCAAGATAACAAGAAATAGCTGTTTTGGCACCGTTTTAATTTTTTGTTACTTACAACATTCATCTGACAGGTTAGATCATGTGATATTTTTATAGTCCAGGTTGTCACGGATGCGGCGATACCTAATATGTATACTTTTTTATTTATTTATGTAAGTTTTACACAATGATTTCATTTTTAAAGCAAAAAAATCATGTTTTAGTGTTTCCATAGTCTGAGAGCCATAATTTTTTCAGTTTTTGGGCGATTACCTTGGGTAGGGTATGATTTTTGCGGGAGGAGATGACGGCTAATTGGCACTATTTTCGGGTGCGTGTGACTTTTTGATCGCTTGCTATTACATTTTTTGTGATGTAAGGTGACAAAAAATGGTTTATTTAGCACAGTTTTTATTTTTTACGGTGTTCATCTGAGGGGTTAGGTCCGATGTTATAGAGCAGATGGAGCTGAGCAGATTGATATATGGCTTTGTGGAATAGGATTCAATACAATTGTCACGTACCGTCTTAGCACGTGACGTGGGCTTGAGTGCAAGGGGTTAATTTTCTCCATTCAATCTTTCAGTCAGGCTGCAAACTGAGCATAAATCACACCCCAATACATGCTGCCACCACCTACTGAATTCCAGGCCAATAGAGACCCTAACATGTATTCACCGCTTTCCAGCAATGAGACAGCAAGACACACTTTACAAGGAAATGGATCCATAGAGTATACAGGGACTAACTTTAAGCAAACACTATAATACCAATGCTTGCAAACAAAAGTACAAAAAAGAGAAGGTAATATGGCATAAAACAAGCAAAACTGTTATAAAATAAATGGGAGAAAAACCTAATTTACAAGCCTATAGTCCTAAATCCTTAGGAAGAAATATGGAAAGACACTTAGATCTTGGCTGACCCCCGCCTGTGTTACACTGTTCATGTGGTCAACCCATGTTTTATCATTTCAGCCCTTGGCTCGTGTTTCAGAGCCGCCCTTTTGAATCAGTATTCAAATCCCTTATTGGTGACTGGGCAGCAGATTAATAGAGGGGCAAGTCCCAGGAATATTAATTTGTATATGGCTTAATCCTCGCCCCTTGTGTAGTGTGGGGTGCTCATCTGGGATGTCCATTCTTTGTTGCTTCTACAAGCCCGGATCTATCTTCTGCATGGGCTTCAGCCCAGATTCCTACTAGCAATTAAAATTCCCCTGAGCAGTTCAACGGGTGTGTTCACAAAGTCAGATTTAAAGGGGTTATCCCATGATTAATGTTAAAAATGAAAATCAGACATCATAGTGTACATGACAATTTCCAACAAACTTAGATCCAGTCCTGTACCTCCAGGATCCAGAGATCTCCCTATCACTGCTCCAATTGCTCTGCTAGATCTTTTTCAAGATAGCAGCAGCCTAGGGGAACGTGTCCTTTCTACTGCAGCTGCTGGCAGTTCATGGATGGAACTGAGGATGTGCTTCCATCTCCGTGAGCAGGACAGAGAAATTAGAAAAAGAGCAAACAGCAGGTGGCGCTATACAGATAGATGTTTTTGAATAATTCAGTGGCAATACAAAATCTTTAATTACATTCAATTATAAAAATATTCAGATCCAGCTAGTTTAAAAAATGTAGAATATTTTTTTGTGAGACAACCCCTTTAACACATCTGGACATCATCTATAAAAGATTTCCCTGACAAATACATCCATCCATGTCACCTTTTCATGACAACAATGTGTAATTTTTTTTTTTCATCTTTATCCTGCTCATCTGGGTTCAGGAGTCCAGTAGGCGGTCTCAGCAGTGATTATTTAGTTTTCCATGCATACTTTTACAAGGAAGGCTGTCAGTCACCAGTGATGGTCAGTTCGCAGTGTTCGCCAGCGAACACATGCAGGCTGCCATCTTTAGTAAGGTAGACTCACCCGTCCGGCGATGCACAGGTAAGACCTTACATGCGCCTGTGCCGCTCTGAAATCAAATGCAGTCACCGGGAGCAGGCAGTTCGAGAACAGCCGCCGGAGGGCCTTCATCGGGCTGTTTTTGGTACTGCCTGCTCCCGGTGACTGCGTTTGAATTCAGACCGGCACAGATAAGAGCTTACCTGTGCATCGCTGGACGGGTGAGTCTACCTTACTAAAGATGGAAGCCCGCATGTGTTCGCTGGCGAACACTGCAAACTGACCATCACTGTCAATCACTAATAAGACTACCTACTACTAGACTCTGAAACCCAGACATTAAATGAACGCGTTCCAAATTTTATTTGGTCCGCAATACACGGGGCACTGGCATGTGCATTCTGCATGAATGGGTCCGCAAATCCGGAGATGCGGAACGGAAGCACTACGGAGTGCTTCCGTGGGGTTCCATTCCGTGCTACATTTGCATATATTAAAACATAATTTTGCAGACACATTCGAACACGGGACCAACACAGATGTCTTCATCTGCCAAGCGCACATGTAACAGGTCAGCCGGTGTCATAGGTACAAATCTGCTGACAGATGGCCTTTAATGCACCTCATAGTTCAGCATGTTATATTTATTCATTAGGTATGAGGCGTAGACCATGGCTTCTGGAAAGTCCTTGGTTTTACACAGGGAGGTGAAGAACAGATAGCAGATATCTGGTTACATCGGGCGGAGATGGGTAAGAAAAACAGCTCATATGTCAGATATTCCAGGCACTAAATACAATGATGGATAGACCTCAGTATGGACTGTACTACGCACACCAATGGCATATTATACCAGAGGTATATACTGTATACTCCTATAACTATCTACATTACAGAGGTATATACTGTATACTCCTATAACTATCTACATTACAGAGGTATATACTGTATACTCCTATAACTATCTACATTACAGAGGTATATACAGTATACTCCTATAACTATCTACATTACAGAGGTATATACTGTATACTCCTATAACTACATACATTACAGAGGTATATACTGTATACTCCTATAACTACAGTACAGAGGTATATACTGTATACTCCTATAACTATCTACATTACAGAGGTATATACAGTATACTCCTATAACTACATACATTACTGGGGTATATACTGTATACTCCTATAACTATATACATTACAGGGGTATATACTATATACTCCTATAACTACATACATTACAGAGGTATATACTGTATACTTCTATAACTATATACATTACAGAGGTATATACTGTATACTCCTATAACTATCTACATTACAGAGGTATATACAGTATACTCCTATAACTACATACCTTACAGAGGTATATACTGTATACTTCTATAACTATATACATTACAGAGGTATATACTGTATACTCCTATAACTATCTACATTACAGAGGTATATACAGTATACTCCTATAACTACATACCTTACAGAGGTATATACAGTATACTCCTATAACTACATACCTTACAGAGGTATATACTGTATACTTCTATAACTATATACATTACAGAGGTATATACTGTATACTCCTATAACTATCTACATTACAGAGATATATACAGTATACTCCTATAACTACATACATTACAGAGGTATATACTGTATACTTCTATAACTATATACATTACAGAGGTATATACTATATACTCCTATAACTATATACATTACAGGGGTATATACTGTATACTCCTATAACTATATACATTACAGAGGTATATACTGTATACTCCTATAACTATCTACATTACAGGGGTATATACTGTATACTCCTATAACTATCTACATTACAGGGGTATATACTGTATACTCCTATAACTATCTACATTACAGAGGTATATACTGTATACTCCTATAACTACATACATTACAGAGATATATACAGTATACTCCTATAACTACATACATTACAGAGGTATATACTGTATACTCCTATAACTACATACATTACAGAGGTATATACTGTATACTCCTATAACTACATACATTACAGAGGTATATACTGTATACTCCTATAACTACATACATTACAGAGGTATATACTGTATACTCCTATAACTACATACATTACAGAGGTATATACTGTATACTCCTATAACTACATACCTTACAGAGGTATATACTGTATACTTCTATAACTACATACATTACAGAGGTATATACTGTATACTCCTATAACTACATACATTACAGAGGTATATACTGTATACTCCTATAACTATCTATATTACAGAGGCATATACTATATACTCCTATAACTATATACATTACAGGGGTATATACTGTATACTCCTATAACTACATTACAGGGGTATATACTGTATACTCCTATAACTGCATACATTACAGGGGTATATACTGTATACTCCTATAACTGCATACATTACAGAGGTATATACTGTATACTCCTATAACTGCATACATTACAGAGGTGTATACTGATATAACTATCTACATTACAGGGGTATATACTCCTATAACTATCTACATTACAGGGGTATATACTGTATACTCCTATAACTATCTACATTACAGAGGTATATACTGTATACTCCTATAACTATCTACATTACAGGGGTATATACTGTATACTCCTATAACTATCTACATTACAGGGGTATATACTATATACTCCTATAACTGCATACATTACAGAGGTATATACTGTATACTCCTATAACTGCATACATTACAGAGGTGTATACTGTATACTCCTATAACTATCTACATTACAGGGGTATATACTGTATACTCCTATAACTATCTACATTACAGGGGTATATACTGTATACTCCTATAACTATCTACATTACAGGGGTATATACTGTATACTCCTATAACTATATACATTACAGTGATATATATACTGTATACTCCTATAACTATCTACATTACAGAGGTATATACTGTATACTCCTATAACTATCTACATTACAGAGGTATATACTGTATACTGATATAACTATCTACATTACAGGGGTATATACTGTATACTCCTATAACTATATACATTACAGAGGTATATACTGTATACTCCTATAACTATTTACTTTACAGAGGTATATACTGTATACTCCTGTAACTACATACATTACAGAAGTATATACTGTATACTCCTATAACTATTTACATTATAGAGATATATACTGTATACTCCTATTACTATCTACATTACAGAGATATATACTGTAAACTCATATAACTATCTACATTACAGAGGTATATACTGTATACTCCTATAACTATTTACATTACAGATGTATATACTGTATACTCCTATAACTATCTACATTACAGAGGTATATACTGTATACTCCTATAACTATATGCATTACAGAGATATATACTGTATACTACTATAACTATATACATTACAGGGGTATATACTGTATACTCCTATAACTACATTACAGGGGTATATACTGTATACTACTATAACTACATTACAGGGGTATATACTGTATACTCCTATAACTATCTACATTACAGGGGTATATACAGTATACTCCTATAACTATCTACATTACAGAGGTATATACTGTATACTACTATAACTATATACATTACAGGGGTATATACTGTATACTCCTATAACTATATGCATTACAGGGGTATATACTGTATACTCCTATAACTATCTACATTACTGGGGTATATACTGTATACTCCTATAACTATATACATTACAGAGGTATATACTGTATACTTCTATAACTATATACATTACAGAGGTATATACTGTATACTCCTATAACTACATACATTACAGAGGTATATACTGTATACTCCTATAACTACATACATTACAGAGGTATATACTGTATACTCCTATAACTACATACCTTACAGAGGTATATACTGTATACTCCTATAACTACATACCTTACAGAGGTATATACTGTATACTTCTATAACTATATACATTACAGAGGTATATACTGTATACTCCTATAACTATCTACATTACAGAGGTATATACTGTATACTCCTATAACTACATACATTACAGAGGTATATACAGTATACTCCTATAACTACATACATTACAGAGGTATATACTGTATACTCCTATAACTATCTATATTACAGAGGCATATACTATATACTCCTATAACTATATACATTACAGGGGTATATACTGTATACTCCTATAACTACAGACATTACAGAGGTATATACTGTATACTCCTATAACTACATACATTACAGAGGTATATACTGTATACTCCTATAACTACATACATTACAGAGGTATATACTGTATACTCCTATAACTATCTATATTACAGAGGCATATACTATATACTCCTATAACTATATACATTACAGGGGTATATACTGTATACTCCTATAACTACATTACAGGGGTATATACTGTATACTCCTATAACTGCATACATTACAGGGGTATATACTGTATACTCCTATAACTGCATACATTACAGAGGTATATACTGTATACTCCTATAACTGCATACATTACAGAGGTGTATACTGATATAACTATCTACATTACAGGGGTATATACTCCTATAACTATCTACATTACAGGGGTATATACTGTATACTCCTATAACTATCTACATTACAGAGGTATATACTGTATACTCCTATAACTATCTACATTACAGGGGTATATACTGTATACTCCTATAACTATCTACATTACAGGGGTATATACTATATACTCCTATAACTGCATACATTACAGAGGTATATACTGTATACTCCTATAACTGCATACATTACAGAGGTGTATACTGATATAACTATCTACATTACAGGGGTATATACTGTATACTCCTATAACTATATACATTACAGAGATATATATACTGTATACTCCTATAACTATTTACATTACAGATGTATATACTGTATACTCCTATAACTATCTACATTACAGAGGTATATACTGTATACTCCTATAACTATATGCATTACAGAGATATATACTGTATACTACTATAACTATATACATTACAGGGGTATATACTGTATACTCCTATAACTATATGCATTACAGGGGTATATACTGTATACTCCTATAACTATCTACATTACTGGGGTATATACTGTATACTCCTATAACTATATACATTACAGAGGTATATACTGTATACTCCTATAACTACATACATTACTGGGGTATATACTGTATACTCCTGTAACTACATACATTACAGAGGTATATACAGTATACTCCTATAACTATCTACATTACAGAGGTATATACTGTATACTCCTATAACTATCTACATTACAGGGGTATATACTGTATACTCCTATAACTATCTACATTACAGAGGTATATACAGTATACTCCTATAACTATCTACATTACAGGGGTATATACTGTATACTGATATAACTATCTACATTACAGAGGTATATACTGTATACTCCTATAACTATCTACATTACAGAGGTATATTTACAAATGTAGTAATGGACCTATGAAGATTAGACTTTTATCACCTATCCCCAGCACTTCTGCAAAGTTGGTGTCTGAAAAAAGTGGCCTAAACGGGTGGAAATGCTCCAAACCCAGACACTGTAGCGCGTCTATAACCGGGGGAGCAACTCCTCCGCATGCGGTCCGCAGATAACGGCAATCCCCAGCAAAAAATGCGTACAATGGAGGACGCCGGGCGGACCGCATGCACCACAAGGACATCTTACACAAAATGATACATTGTGCAGATGAAAAAATATATACATACAAAAATCACTGCAAAAAAAATGCACCAGAATGATACGCAACTGACAATACTAGCTAATTCCTCAGGCCGATGTTAAAAGCTGAGAACTTTGCCAATATATTCCAGTCAGGAACATATCTGAGCCCCTCATGCACCACGTCACGGTGTCTCAGGAAGCATGGGGTCCTACAACTCAACTATCCGTGGTGTGTGAACAGGGTCTGAACAGTGCTAGAAACCAACTCACAGCCAGGCTCTCACATGCCTCCATAGTGGTATCACCAATGCACTGTGAGGTAGGATAAAGCTGTGAGCCGCAGCCACAACAGACCATGTGACACAGAAGCCACCAGGTGCAAAAAAACGTTACCAGCAATATAAAGTGGCACATTCCATACACATAAAGACTGAAAAAAGTCGGCTAAATGGGTGGAAATGCTCCAAACCCAGACACTGTAGCACGTCTATAAACGGGGGAGCAATTCCTCCGCATGCGGTCCGCAGAACGGCTCCGATATGTTCCTGACTGGAGAAGTTGGTGTCTGCCCTGCATTATTATTGGAAGGGCTGAAAGGCCTGCAGGGACATTATGGTAACATGACCACAAGTGTACAGGTCCTGCACACAGTGTTCACCTACAGCAACAGGAGTTTTTAGGCTGCCTGAGAGACGGTAAGTCTATCAAACTATTCCTCACGGGCAGCAACATTTTCCCCACCTCTCTTTCAGTGGCAGCAGCAGTCCATCCTCCCACCTCTCCCACACTGGCTTCAGTATTCTCCACCTATCAAAGTCCCTCACTGGCTGCAGCATTTCCTCAGCCCCCCCGGCTACATCATTCCTCCCCTTTCCACTAGCAGTAGCATTCTACCCACTACTTCCTCATCAGCAGCTATATTCAGTCCCTTCCCACCTCTCCCCTACTGAAGAAGGATTCTCCCTTGCCTACTTCCCCACTGGCGGCAGCATCTTTATCCTCCCACTTCCTCACTGTCAGCAGCATGTCCTCCATTCCTACTGGCAACAGCAATCTACCCCACCCAATTCCCCTCTGGCAGCAGCTTGCTCTGCCTTCCTCCACAGTTGGCAACAGTATTATCCTCCAAAACACTCCTTTCCCGTAAGGCAGCATTCTCCAGCTCTATATTTTTCCCCTGCTATCAACAGCAAACTCTGCAGTCGTCATGGACTGAGCCAGATGTAGAACTTAAGAAAAGGGAACAATTCCAATCAGAGAAGAAATCTGTGAGTCACTGTATGTAAAAGTAATAAGCACCAGGTTTGTGCCTTCCCCCAGGCTGAGATTGGGGAAGGCGTTCCGTTGTAGTACTAGGCCTGAGCCTGTACAAGGCTTCCAGGCAGATTACTAGTATATTTCAATGCTGGCACTGCATTGGAATATCCTGATTCATGTATCAGAATACAAGTGGCAATCTAATGATTGCATGTTAAACTCACCTAGGGTGACTTAGGCTACTTTCACACTAGCGTTCTGCTGTCCGCTCGTGAGCTCCGTTTGAAGGGGCTCACGAGCGGAGCAGAACGCTTCCGTCCAGCCCTGATGCAGTCTGAATGGATGCGGATCCGCTAAAGACTGCATCAGTCTGGCGGCGTTCAGCCTCCGCTCCGCTCGCCTCCGCACGGCCAGGCGGACAGCTGAACGCTGCTTGCAGCGTTCGGGTGTCCGCCTGGCCGTGCGGAGGCGTGCGGATCCGTCCAGACTTACAATGTAAGTCAATGGGAACGGATTTGCTTGAAGATGACACCATATGGCTCAATCTTCAAGCGGATCCGTCCCCCATTGACTTTACATTGAAAGTCTGAACGGATCCGCTCAGGCTACTTTCGCACTTAGAAATTTTTCTAAGTTATTAATGCAGACGGATCCGTACTGAACGGAGCCTCCGTCTGCATTAATATGATCGGATCCGTTCAGAACGGATCCGATCAAGCGCAAGTGTGAAAGTAGCCTTAGAAAAAGGGAACGGAAAGGAAAGACTTAAACAACACAATGTAACTCCAAGTCAATCACACTTCTGTGAAATCAAACTGTCCACTTATGAAGCAATACTGATTGTGAATCTATTTCTTCTGCTGTTGTGCAAATTGAACAGACAACAGGTAGAAATGATAGGCAATTAGCAACACAACCACTATAAGGTCTCTTTCAGACGAGCGAGTTTTCCGCGCGGGTGCAATGCTGAGGTGAACGCATAGCACCCACACTGAATCCTGACCCAATCATTTCAATGGGTCTGTGCACATGAGCGTTGGTTTTTGCGCATCAGTTCTGCGTTGTGTAAAAAATGCAGAGTGTTCTATATTCTGCATTTTTCACGCAGCCCTGGCCCCATAGAAGTGAATAGGGCTGCGCGAAAAACACATTGCATCCGGATGCAATGCGTTGCATTTTAAACTAAAGTAACTTAGCAACAGTGAAGGGATTTTCAACAGGAAGTAGTGTTTCTCTGCATGTGGCTCCAGGTAGTGGAGTGAGAAAAGTCTGTTTGGAGAGGTTCCTGCCCTCGCAGAGCAAATGTCAGAATGCCGAATGCCCCAAAATCCATGGATGTGGAGAAGCTGATTGTCCTAGTCCAGGAGAGGCCCTGCATTTGGGACACAAGGTCTGGAAAATATCACGACTGCTACAAAAAAGATGCTGCATGGTTGGAAATTACCCAGGAGTTGTTTGCAAGTGTATGGGCCAAAACATAAGACCAGAGTCGCCAGAGTTTGGGTAAGTGGCCAATCTATACATGTGTGATCCTTACTGTCCTCCCCAGCATAGCACATGTCATACGCTGTCCTCCCTAGCATAGCACATGTCATAAGCTGTCCTCCCTAGCATAGCACATGCCATATGTTGTCCTCCCTAGCATAGCACATGTCATACGTTGTCCTCCCTAGCATAGCACATGTCATAAGCTATCCTCCCTAGCATAGCACATGCCATATGTTGTCCTCCCTAGCATAGCACATGTCATACGCTGTCCTCCCTAGCATATTACATGTCATATGTTGTCCTTCCTAGCATATTACATGTCATATGTTGTCCTCCCTAGCATAGCACGTCATACCTTGTCCTCCCTAGCATAGCACATGTCATACCTTGTCCTCCCTAGCATAGCACATGTCATAAGCTGTCCTCCCTAGCATAGCACATGTCATACGCTGTCCTTCCTAGCATAGCACATGTTATACGCTGTCCTCCCTAGCATTGCACATGTCATATGTTGTCCTCCCTAGCATAGCACATGTCATATGTTGTCCTCCTTAGCATAGCACATGTCATATGTTGTCCTCCCTAAGATATGTTTTTTTGGTATATTTTCCTTTGTTTTATTATTTTTAAAAGTGGTTGGTCAAGGATCATCGGCGGAGCTCCAGGGACCGGAGTGAGTCTGGCCCACCAAATAAAAGGCCCTCCATGTTTCGGGAACATCTCATGTTCCTGCGTGATGTCATGGAGCTGCATCTGTAATTCTAAACAATGACCACTACATGTTTATTAATATACACTGTATGGCGACTATGTTGGTAATTTTAAAGTGGGTTGGGATGGCTCACCCTCCGACTAACAAGGAAAGGGTGCTCCCCCTTAAAAAGAGATACCCCAATCTTGTAAGGAATGCAAAGTGTAAAGAAATAGTGGGGCACACCTACATCCGGAATTGACACAGAGCGTTAGCTAGTGATGCTGCTATTATTGTTTATTACATAAGAACATAAAATATCAAGGGTTAACAGTACATCTATAAAATATAAATAAAATACAGCTATGTATACATATGGTAATGAATTATAATATGAGATAACTAAAATTTGATGTAACCAGTCTGATGGTATTAAATAGGTGCACCTAATAATGCCGTAGTTGGATAATGCTACCAACAGTCTTGTATATTAATAATGGATTGTATCCAATAGATTGTTATATTATATATCCAACTTAGGTGCACTTGTAGTGTGCGTGGTTCCCCTTTATGTCGACAATTTTTGCAACGACTTGTGGATGTAAAAAGTTCCGGTATGAATGATGCCTTACGAATGAGGGTAATTTTCTCAGTTGTTGGATGTGTACTCGTAGCTATAGCGTAACCATCTGCTACTACACAATTACTGATTCAAGCTGTGTTACTCACTGTTTGGAGCGATGATGTCCGAGGTTTTCGTGCCTAGCATGGCGTCCCACGTGTTGCGGCACGGAAGATCTTACCTCCGGTTTATTCTACAGTGAGTAATGAACTTTTAAGGCTTTAAACAGTCCGCTAGACGCCACGGTCTATAGGTATTAGACCCTCTTTGATAATCAGCGTTTCCTCGTGTCTATTTAGAGGACCTTTCACTAGAATAAAAAATGTAAACTAAGCATACAGACATGGAGAGCGGTGCCCAGGGATCTCCTTGCAATTACTATTATCCCTGGCGCCGCTCCGTTCTCTCGGTATAGGCTCCGGTAGCTTCATATGTTCGGCTCAACTGGGTGGAGCCTGCCGACGTCTCCTTCTCCCAGGCTGTAGCGCTGGCCAATCGCAGCGCTCAGCTCATAGCCTGAGAGTTTTTTTTTTCTCTCAGGCTATGAACTGAGCACTGCGATTGGCCAGTGCTACAGCCTGGGAGAAGGAAACGCCGGCAGGCTCCACCCAGTTGAACCGAACATATGAAGCTACCGGAGCTTATACCAAGAGAACGGAGCGGCGCCCAGGGATAATAGTAAGTGCAGGGAGATCTCTGGGCACCGCTCTCCATGTCTGTATGCTTAGTTTAAATTTTTTATTCTAGTGAAAGGTCCTCTTTAATCTAGACGCGGCGAGACTGTTTCTTATTCGTATACAGCATTCGGGAGCGCTCCGGAGATTTGTGGATGATCCGCAGAATATGTGCTGCAGTTTTTTCTTCCTTAGAGACTTGTATACACCAGACGCGTTTCGGAGTTAACACAGACTCCTTCCTCAGTGGTCAAGCCTCATATGTTATGTGGTGGTTTATATAGTCCAAGGTCAATCTTCTCATTGGAATTGTTGCATCATCTAAGGGTGAACCCGAAAACCTGGATCGGCCCTATCTGACCATTTAGTACTTTATATATGGTTGGTTACATAAAGGGTTAGAAACATATTAGAAACATATTAAAAATTTTAAAAACATATATACAGTATCCGCTACATATTAGCTTAACTGAATATTTGTATTTCTTAGAGTAATCATTCGTGGGGAAGTGCGATTTTTATATAAAAAATATGCTGCATATCCTTAAGTCAAACTAGTTATACAAACCATTAGAAGTTATAAAGTGAAATCGAAATTTCTACAAAATGTGTTATTTAAGATAAAGGTACATGCGTTTTATTCATGTGCGATTTTTTCATTTATATAGATATAAAGTGCGTTTTTTTCATTATATGCGTTTTATTTAAAAAACCAAAACTAAGTGTGAAAAAATGAATGAATGGAAAGTGAGATCCTCCAGAGGGGAGTCCTCCAGCGGATGTGTAACGGTCACGTCCACACACACACAGGGGGAAGGATAGTGACCACTGCGCTCCACCCTCACCCCTGGCCCTGCCTACTTGCCTCACGAGTCCTGATGACTGGGGACACGGCAGTCCCTAACTTAGGATATGTGCAGGGAAAACAGACAAGACAAAATACGGAACATGAACGGACCGGGTCAGAACCAAGAGAGCTACGCAGTACAAAGGATTAAGCAAAGAATGGTCAGGAGAGCCGGGGTCAAATACCAGGAGAGCAGAGAAGTACAAGAGGAGTCCTAAGAGAGTAGTCAGATGGGAGCCGAGGTCACAATACCAGGATGGATGCGCAGTACAGGAGGAGCAGGCAAAGGATGGTCAGGAAACAGGATCAGGTAAGTATTCAGCAGTCCAACAAATAGCCATGAACCTAGAAATTAACAGGCAACCTGTAGCCAGCAGGCTGCCTGTATTTATAGTGGGGAGTGAGGGTCATGTGACGTGGCCAGCGTCACATGACTGACAGACCAACCAGTCGAGCACCGAGTGATCAGCTCGGCGCTCAAGGCAGACTAGGAGCAGGGAGCCACCCAGCTAGTAAAGCCGCCCTGGGAATGAGGTCAAACACAGATCCTCATTCCCAAAGCTAAGCAACAGGTCTGCGGGAAATGGGGGACCGAGTGCACAGGATGACAGGATGGAAGCATGGTTGTATGTCCATCCCAGCCCAATCTTGCTGCAGGATCTCCCTCTCCCCCTACATGATACTATTTGTTGGTAATATGCCGAGTAAACACATGTTCTGAGAAAAAATACTTACCCCAACTGGACGGTCAGCCACTGTCCTTTCGCAAGTATAACAAGCCCTGTATAAGAAATTAAGGGAGAGTAACGTAATTAACTTGATTCAAACTGGTTATTCATAAACAGATATAAATGGAAGTTAACAAATATGTTATATCACAACACATAACACCACTTTCCATTCATTAATTTTTTTCACACTTAGTTTTAGTTTTTTAAATAAAACGCATATAATGAAAAAAACGCACTTTATATCTATATAAATAAAAAAATCGCACATGAATAAAGAAGTTAATCAGTCAGTATTAGCGGTCTGGCATTTTCTATGTAGGTTATGTATTAGTAATAGTATTGCCAAAGGCTTTATTACTTGAATAAGTAATCATCCCATGGTTGGGGTATTTATTGGATGTTGGTTTGTATAACTAGTTTGACTTAAGGATATGCAGCATATTTTTTATATAAAAATCGCACTTCCCCACGAATGATTACTCTAAGAAATATATTCAGTTAAGCTAATATGTAGCGGATACTGTATATACACTGCTCAAAAAAATAAAGGGAACACTTAAACAACACAATGTAACTCCAAGTCAATCACACTTCTGTGAAATCAAACTGTCCACTTAGGAAGCAACACTGAGTGACAATCAATTTCACATGCTGTTGTGCAAATGTGATAGACAACAGGTGGAAATTATAGGCAATTAGCAAGACACCTCCAATAAAGGAGTGGTTTTGCAGGTGGGGACCACAGAGCACTTCTCAGTTCCTATGCTTCCTGGCTGATGTTTTGGTCACTTTTGAATGCTGGCGGTGCTTTCACTCTAGTGGTAGCATGAGACGGAATCTACAACCCACACAAGTGGCTCAGGTAGTGCAGCTTATCCAGGATGGCACATCAATGCGAGCTGTGGCAAGAAGGTTTGCTGTGTCTGTCAGCGTAGTGTCCAGAGCATGGAGGCGCTACCAGGAGACAGGCCAGTACATCAGGAGACGTGGAGGAGGCCGTAGGAGGGCATCAACCCAGCAGCAGGACCGCTACCTCCGCCTTTGTGCAAGGAGGAACAGGAGGAGCACTGCCAGAGCCCTGCAAAATGACCTCCAGCAGGCCACAAATGGGCATGTGTCTGCTCAAACGGTCAGAAACAGACTCCATGAGGGTGATATGAGGGCCCGACGTCCACAGGTGGGGGTTGTGCTTACAGCCCAACACCGTCCAGGACGTTTGGCATTTGCCAGAGAACACCAAGATTGGCAAATTCGCCACTGGCGCCCTGTGCTCTTCACAGATGAAAGCAGGTTCACACTGAGCACATGTGACAGATGTGACAGAGTCTGGAGACGCCGTAGAGAACGTTCTGCTGCCTGCAACATCCTCCAGCATGACCGGTTTGGCATTGGGTCAGTAATGGTGTGGGGTGGCATTTCTTTGGAGGGCCGCACAGCCCTCCATGTGCTCGCCAGAGGTAGCCTGACTGCCATTAGGTACCGAGATGAGATTCTCAGACCCCTTGTGAGACCATATGCTGGTGCGGTTGGCCCTGGGTTCCTCCTAATGCAAGACAATGCTAGACCTCATGTGGCTGGAGTGTGTCAGCAGTTCCTGCAAGACGAAGGCATTGATGCTATGGACTGGCCCGCCCGTTCCCCAGACCTGAATACAATTGAGCACATCTGGGACATCATGTCTCGCTCTATCCACCAACGTCACGTTGCACCACAGACTGTCCAGGAGTTGACAGATGCTTTAGTCCAGGTCTGGGAGGAGATCCCTCAGGAGACCGCCCGCAACCTCATCAGGAGCATGTACAGGCGTTGTAGGGAGGTCATACAGGCACTTGGAGGCCACACACACTACTGAGCCTCATTTTGACTTGTTTTAAGGACATTACATCAAAGTTGGATCAGCCTGTAGTGTGTTTTCCACTTAAATTTTGAGTGTGACTCCAAATCCAGACCTCCATGGGTTGAAAATTTTTATTTCCATTTTTTTTTTTTGTGTGATTTTGTTGTCAGCACATTCAACTATGTAAAGAACAAAGTATTTCAGAAGAATATTTAATTAATTCAGATCTAGGATGTGTTATTTTTGTGTTCCCTTTATTTTTTTGAGCAGTGTATGTTTTTAACATTTTTAATATGTTTCTAATATGTTTCTAACCCTTTATGTAACCAACCATATATAAAGTACTAAATGGCCAGATAGGGCCGATCCAGGTTTTCGGGTTCACCCTTAGATGATGCAACAATTCCAATGAGAAGATTGACCTTGGACTATATAAACCACCACATAACATATGAGACTTGACCACTGAGGAAGGAGTCTGTATTAACTCCGAAACGCGTCTGGTGTATACAAGTCTCTAAGGAAGAAAAAAACGCAGCACATAGTCTGCGGATCATCCACAAATCTCCGGAGCGCTCCCGAATGCTGTATACGAATAAGAAAGTATCGCGTCTAGATTAAATAGACACGAGGAAATGCCGATTATCAAAAAGGGTCTAATACCTATAGACCCCGGCGTCTAGCGGACTGTTTAAAGCCTTAAAAGTTCATTGCTCACTGTAGAATAAACCGGAGGTAAGATCTTCCGTGCCGCAACACGTGGGACGCCACGCTAGGCACGAAAACCTCGGACATCATCGCTCCAAACAGTGAGTTACAGCTTGAATCAGTAATTGTGTAGTAGCAGATGGTTACGCTATAGCTACGAGTACACATCCAACAACTGAGAAAATTACCCTCATTCGGAAGGCATCATTCATACCGGAACTTTTTACATCCACAAGTCGTTGCAAAAATTGTCGACATAAAGGGGAACCACGCACACTACAAGTGCACCTAAGTTGGATATATAATATAACAATCTATTGGATACAATCCATTATTAATATACAAGACTGTTGGTAGCATTATCCAACTACGGCATTATTAGGTGCACCTATTTAATACCATCAGACTGGTTACATCAAATTTTAGTTATCTTATCATATTATAATTTATTTCCATATGTATACATAGCTGTATTTTATTGATATTTTATAGATGTACTGTTAACCCTTGATATTTTATGTTCTTATGTAATAAATTATAATAGCAGCATCACTAGCTAACGCTCTGTGTCAATTCCGGATGTAGGTGTGCCCCACTATTTCTTTACACTATGTTGGTACTTTAATAAACAATTTGTAAATTAGAAATGTCCAAGACGATTCCTCCTTTCTTTTGCAAAAGTAGGTGACCAACATTACAAGTAGAATCTGATTATTTGCTATGGCCAGCTATGGCACTCCTAATTTACACAATTTTGCTACGTGACCACATATGTAATATGTTGGTTAATGAATGTAGTACTATGTGCTAAATGTTGTTTGTTGATGATAGTAATATGTGACTTGACTATTTTTGTAAAAAAAAAGTTTGCTTATCTTTTAATTTCTATGTTCTGTTATTTTTTGGTGAAGGACTTGGCACCACAGTGGCCTCTCATCCCGCAGCTTCGGGAGTGGATCCCCCCCCCCCCCCACACTTACCTTACAAAGCCGCAGAAAACGCCATATGCTTACAGCCAAAGCATTGGTCAATACGCAGGTCCTAGACTATTTGTCTAGAGCCCGCAAGGAAGACCACTTTGAGCTGTATAGCCTCATTTGAGGAGCCTGCCTCCAGAATAATTGTTGCGAACGCAAGCCGCTATAGGAATCATTCTGGAAGCAGCAACTCCTCCTAATGACCCCACAGAAATATTTGTGGCACTTGAGAATTGGGGCACCCATGGGCACCTGACTGGCCCCCAGCCAATGCCAACTCCCCCAGTTTCTCAATACCCTCCTCCAAGGGAACATTATGCCCCACAAAGTTGGCCATATGGGCTAACCTATCATGGCGAGATCTCATATGCCCAGCCTGTCCCCTCTGCATCACCACCAGGCCCATCTCAACACTCAGTGCCCACATCACAAACCACCTACCATGGCACTCAGTTTCAGGGTCCAACATTGCCACCTGGGCATTTTTTCAATTTGTAATTTTCCTTTTTTCTTTATTGTTTATTTTATTTGTTACCTTAGAAATAAGTCAAGTTGACGACTCTGTATAAATAAACAGATTTATATTTTTGTGCATTTTATTGTTCGTTTTCTTTATTATATACAGTTCATAATGATATTTATGTAGGACAAACACATTGAACAGATTAATATTTTGAAACGTTTAAAATACATTAATATAACCAAAAGACACTTACAATATAAACATGATTTTTCAAAAAGTTGCACAAATATCACATTTCTTAAAAACAATATTAATAAATTTTTAAAGGGAACCTGTCACCGGGATTTGATGTATAGAGCTGAGGACATGGGTTGCTAGCTGGCCGCTAGCACATCCGCAATACCCAGTCCCCATAGCTCTGTGTGCTTTTATTGTGTAAAAAGACCGATTTGATCCATATGTAAATTAACCTGAGATGGGTCCTGTCCCGGAGATAAGTCCAGCACCGCCCCGCATCCTCAGAATCTCCTCCTTGCTCCCCGAGGTCAGAAAGCCAGAGCGCCGTAATCTCGCGATGCGCGAGTTAGCGCATGCGCAGTTCCTTCCCTGAGACTGATGCCAGCACAGGGTAAGAACACTATGAGGAAACTGCGCATGCGCCAGCTCGCGCATCGCAAGATTACGGCGCTCTGGCTTTCTGACGTCAGGGAGCAAGGAGGAGATTCTGAGGATGCAGGGATATGCTAGACTCCTTCACGCTGGACTCATCTCACGTACAGGACACATCTCAGGGTAATTTGCATACAGTACAGACCAAAAGTTTGGACACACCTTCTCATTCAAAGAGTTTTCTTTATTTTCATGACTATGAAGGCATCAAAACTATGAATTAACACATGTGGAATTATATACATAACAAACAAGTGTGAAACAACTGAAAATATGTCATTCTAGATTCTTCAAAGTAGCCACCTTTTGCTTTGATTACTGCTTTGCACACTCTTGGCATTCTCTTGATGAGCTTCAAGAGGTAGTCCCCTGAAATGGTCTTCCAACAGTCTTAAAGGAGTTCCCAGAGATGCTTAGCACTTGTTGGCCCTTTTGCCTTCACTCTGCGGTCCAGCTCACCCCAAACCATCTCGATTGGGTTCAGGTCCGGTGACTGTGGAGGCCAGGTCATCTGGCGCAGCACCCCATCACTCTCCTTCATGGTCAAATAGCCCTTACTTGCAAAGTTTTCCCAATTTTTCGGCTGACTGACTGACCTTCATTTCTTAAAGTAATGATGGCCACTCGTTTTTCTTTACTTAGCTGCTTTTTTCTTGCCATAATACAAATTCTAACAGTCTATTCAGTAGGACTATCAGCTGTGTATCCACCTGACTTCTCCTCAACGCAACTGATGGTCCCAACCCCATTTATAAGGCAAGAAATCCCACTTATTAAACCTGACAGGGTACACCTGTGAAGTGAAAACCATTTCAGGGGACTACCTCTTGAAGCTTATCAAGAGAATGCCAAGAGTGTGCAAAGCAGTAATCAAAGCAAAAGGTGGCTACTTTGAAGAACCTAGAATATGACATATTTTCAGTTGTTTCACACTTGTTTGTTATGTATATAATTCCACATGTGTTAATTCAAAGTTTTGATGCATTCAGTGTGAATCTACAATTTTCATAGTCATGAAAATAAAGAAAACTCTTTGAATGAGAAGGTGTGTCCAAACTTTTGGTCTGTACTGTATGTATCAAATAGTTTTTTTTTTACACAATAAAAGCACACAGAGCTATGGGGACTGGGTATTGCGGATGTGCTAGCGGCCATCTAGCAACCCATGTCCTCAGCTCTATACATCAAATCCCAGTGGCAAGATCCCTTTAAACTTTTTTAAACATATATTTATTTAGAATACATATCTGCCACCAAAATATTAATGAGTATAATGTCCATTATGCACACGATAGTAACACAATACAGATGGAGTTTATTCACATGACACATGTAATGATAGTGTTGATGAATTATTAATGAGGCTAACTAACTTTTTTTAATGATAATGCTGATACTGGCATACATATAGTTCTAAAATTTGAACATTATAGTAATGTGGTATTAGTACATATTTTACATACCGTGTTCTAAACAATATATGTCAGCAAAATATGTAAGCTCGCAACCCACCTCAAGGGTCCTCATTATCTTGCAAGTCCTTAACTAAAGAATACAAAAACTAAAAAAACACCATCCAGGTTGTAAAAAAATAAAAAAAATATCTGGCAATTACAACCTTCCACATGTTGAGTACTGCTGCTGGAAAGGGACAGAACCGAGAGGGGACATAAAATAATCAGAAAACAACTCCCTCACTCTAAGTCCTGCAGATCCTGATCTTCCAAGGTGAAAAGGGTCTCTTTCAGATGCCGACCTATCTACTTGGGCGTCTTCATCAGGTGTCGACTCATAGGTGCGTATGTAGTTGTGCAGCACTACACACGCTTTGATGACCACATTCACATTTTCGAGGGCCAGCTGTATGGCAGAAAGAAAAACACGCCATTTGCTAGAAAAAATTCCAAAGGCGCACTCCACAAACTTCTGGCCCTACTTAAACGAAAATGAAAAGTGCGCCTCTTTTCATCCAAACCTCGCCTAGGAAAGGGACGCATGAGGTTGGTAGAAAGGGCAAACCCCTACAGCCACATAAGGGGCAGGTGGACCAGAGGAGCTGGCTGTGGTACGTCCAGTTGGTTGAGCCATCGACCCATTCTGGTAGCGCTGAAGATGCGAGCATCTGCAGAATTTCCATAGGACCCAATATCTACAATTATAAACCTACAGAGAAAAACGGTCTATAATTATAGAATCTGGACCCTGAGTTCGTGGCTTCTTAACCCGTATGTGCTTCCTATCAAGGGCACCTATACAATTTGGGAATTGCTCCCTCTCCAGGGTCTTTACAGAGGAAGAGGTTCTAAGTCAGCTGTCTAAAATTAATACAAATAAGTCACAGGCGCCTGATGGGATACACCCAAAGCTATTAAAAGAGCTTAGTGGTGAACTAGCAAAACCATTAACAGATTTATTTAACCAATTACTGGTAGCAGGAATCGTCCCAGAAGATTGGAAATTAGCAAATGTTGTGCCCATTCACAAGAAAGGTAGTAGGGAGGAATTGGGCAACTATAGGCCAGTAAGCCTGACATCAATAGTGGGGAAATTAAATCCCATGGATTGAAAGATTAAAAACAGCATGGGTTTACTTCAGGGAGATCATGTCAAACTAATCTTATTGATTTTTTTGATTGGGTGACTAAAATAATAGATGGCGGAGGTGCAGTATACATCGCTTATCTAGACTTTAGTAAGGCTTTTGATACTGTCCCACATAGAAGGCTTATCAATAAATTGCAGTCTTTGTGCTTGGACTCCCATATTGTTGAATGGATTAGGCAGTGGCTGAGGGACAGACAACAGAGGGTTGTAGTCAATGGAGTATATTCAGACCATGGTCTTGTTACCAGTGGGGTACCTCAGGGATCTGTTCTGGGACCCATATTGTTTAATATCTTTATCAGTGGAATTGCAGAAGGGCTCGATGGTAAGGTGTGTCTTTTTGCTGATGACACAAGGATTTGTAACAGGGTTGATGTTCCTGGAGGGATACACCAAATGGAAAAGGATTTAGGAAAACTAGAGGAATGGTCAAAAAACTGGCAACTAAAATTTAATGTTGATAAGTGCAAGATAATGCACCTGGGGCGTAAAAACCCAAGAGCAGAATATAAAATCAGTGATACAGTCCTAACCTCGGTATCTGAGGAAAGGGATTTAGGGGTCATTATTTCAGAAGACTTAAAGGTAGGCAGACAATGTCATAGAGCAGCAGGAAATGCTAGCAGAATGCTTGGGTGTATAGGGAGAGGAATTACCAGTAGAAAGAGGGAGGTGCTCATGCCGCTCTACAGAGCACTAGTGAGACCTAATTTGGAGTATTGTGCTCAGTACTGGAGACCATATCTCCAGAAGGATATTGATACTTTGGAGAGAGTTCAGAGAAGAGCTACTAAACTAGTACATGGATTGCAGGATAAAACTTACCAGGAAAGATTAAAGGACCTTAACATGTATAGCTTGGAAGAAAGAAGAGACAGAGGGGATATGATAGAAACTTTTAAATACATAAAGGGAATCAACAAGGTAAAAGAGGAGAGAATATTTAAAAGAAGAAAGACTGCTACAAGAGGACATGGTTTTAAATTAGAGGGGCAAAGGTTTAAAAGTAATATCAGGACGTATTACTTTACTGAGAGTAGTGGATGCATGGAAGAGCCTTCCTGCAGAAGTGGTAGCTGCAAATACAGTGAAGGAGTTTAAGCATGCATGGGATAGGCATAAGGCCATCCTTCATATAAGATAGGGCCAGGGGCTCTTCCCCAGTATATTGGGCAGACTAGATGGGCCAAATGGTTCTTATCTGCCGACACATTCTATGTTTCTAAGCCCTGGGCTATATCAAACCACTGCTGCCTGGTTGGATGTCGCAGCACCGAAGCTTTCAGTCTCAAACAAATGGTTGCACATGTAGCCCGTACCACGCCAGCAATTGTGGAGGTCCCCATTCTAAACTCAAAATGTAAGGATGAAAAATAATTGCCAGTCGCCAGATATCTGAAAAGAAAAAAAAAAAAAAAAAACATTAGCACCAAGAATACACAAAATATTACATGTTGAAAAATCTTCAGCATTACTTATAAGTATTTCATGGTAATGTGTCTGGCAAGTTAAAATAAAATTATACCATACAAGATTGGGACTCAATACATTAGATTCAAATACACTTTACAGTAAGGAAAACCGTTTAGCTACATCAACTTTCAGACCATTACCATATACACACAGGTGACATATCCTCATCATTACAGCCAGGATTAAAAACAAAAAAAAACAACCTGCGGAACTTTAATATGATCCGCGGAACTTTAATATGATAAGAAATTACTTAGTAGTACACCAAAGTACACTATAAAAAGTGTCCGGGGGAAAAGCACACACAGTTTCTTACTGTAAATTTACAATATTTAATACTGTATTAAGTACTTATACATAGAACAGGTAATGTTCAGAATACACAGGCCACAGACCAAACAGCTATGTATTGGTAAACAGTGGTCATTTATGTATGAGTCTCATAATATAGTCTTACCTTAAAGTGAGTCTGTCACCTCCATATGGCCATATACAGTGCTTACATGGCTCTGTAGCACACCTATACAGGATTGTAACGGTACCTTTGTTCTTTTCTTTAGACTTGCACCAGCAGGAAAAAAACGAAGTTTAATTCATATGCAAATGAGCACTCGCAAGTGCCCAGGGGCGGCGTTCAGTGTGTAGGTGCCCAGGCTGCGCTGCCTTCTTTTCACTTTATTCCTCCCCAGTCTCTGCCTTTGCCCGCCCTCCAAGTCTCTTGCTTCATCGATAGGGCAAAGGAAGAGGCTGGGGAGGAGTAAAGTGAAAAGGCAGAGCAGCCTTGGCACTTACACACTGAATGCCGCCCCTGGGCACTTGCGAGTGCTCATTTGCATATGAATTAAACTTGTTTTTTCCTGTTGGTGCAAGTCCAAAGAAAAGAACAAAAGTACCGTTACAATCCTGTATAGGTGTGCTACAGAGCCATGTAAGCACTGTATATGGCCATATGGAGGTGACAGACTCCCTTTAAAGTTCTTCAGGTGACACACTCCGCTGCATGTTGGTGTCCTGTAAAGTCAAGACAGGCCGCAACTCCTCCAACAGCCGATCAAAGGTAGCCACCGACATGCGGCAATATTTAAAGAACTGTCACGCCTTGCCCTGTGAATGTGCGGAGGTCTGTCAGACTGGCTGCACATGTCTGACTCCTCTCTTTGTTTTGGTTTTGGTTTGAGCTGGATCCACCTTCCCTCAGGTGTACTGGGTTGATTGTTAGCGAGGCTATTTATTCCTCCTCCTCCCAGTGGCCTGTGCTGGTTATAGTTCATTCCTGTGAGCTCTGGATGTGTGGTGCATCGTCTGCTCCAGCTCAGCTCAAGATAAGTCCTCTCTGTTTCTTCCCTTGGTGTCTTTTATCTAGGCCTCTAGGGAGACGCTTGCTTCCTCCTGTTTGAAGAAGCAGTTCGCCTCTTCCCTTTTCCCTACTGCTCAGGGTTTTCCCAGGGTGTATAGACTTAGGCACGAGGGCATGTGCATATCCACCATAAGGGTATGCACATGTGCACAGCAGTATAGGGAAAGCCTTAGGGATCGCTAGGAGGTGACCCTTTTCTCCCTAGCTTTTGGGCCTAGTCAATTGTTCTGCTTGTTTTCCCTGTGTTTGGTTATTTCCCTGCTTACCTACCGTGACAAGAACTTAACAGGGTGCGCACGGAGGTCAGAATACAAAGTAACAAATTGACCTTTGCTGGCCCGCTGTGAAATGATAGGATGCACCCACATCTGCTTCCGCCGTGGTTCCTCCTCTATCATTTCTGTCCGCTCTCCAAAACAACGGAAGACCAGCCAGTGCAAGAACACATGGTCAGTCGATGATAAGGGGAAAGTGGACATCCTGCAAAGGAATATCTAAAAACCCAACACACAAACAAGCCAAACAATCCAATCTCAACCAAAAATGGAGCTTTCCCAACAACAAAAAATGCATGCTGGGGGTATTTATATGTTTGCAGTGACCAGGTGACTCTAGAGGATGGTTCAGTTTTTTTCACGTGTGTTAAAAAACGCATGCAAACAGCATGTCACCCGCACGGAAGAAAATTCAATAACGCAACGCAATCGCATACAAAACGGACAGCACACGCAAGCAAAATCGTGCGATTAGCACTGAACGCACCCTGAACGCCTCCGGTGTCAATCGTGTGAAAGAGGTCTAAAAGAAGTGGCTCTGCATATGGTGACCACTTTTTTGGCTGTTTTGGTCACTTTTGCATTTTGTCATTGCTCTCACTCCTAGAGGTAGCATGAGGCGGTGTCTACAACCCACAGAAGTTGCTCAGTTAGTGCAGCTCATCCAGGATGGCACATCAGTGCGAACTATGGCAAGAAGGGTAACTGTGTCTGTCAGCACAGTGTCCAGAGCATGGAGCAGATATCAGGAGACCGGCCAATACACCAAGAGACGTGGAGGGGGCCGTAGGAAGGGAACAACCCAGCAAGGAGGAGCAGTGCCAGAGCCCTGCAAAATGACCTCCAGCAGGCCACAAATATCCATTTGTTTGCTCAAACGGTAAGAAAAAGACTCCATGAGGGTGGTATGAGGACCCGACGTCCACAAGTCGGTGTTGTGCTTCCAGTCAAACACCATGCAGGGTGATTGGCATTTGCCAGAGAACACCAAGATTGGCAGATTTGACATTGACGCCATGTGCTCTTCATGGATGAAAGCAGGTTCGCACTAAGCACATGTGACAGAGTCTGGAGACGCAACATGCTCCAGCATGACCGGTTTGGCAGTGGGTCAGTAATGGTGTGGGGAGGCATTTCTTTGGAGGGCTGCACAGCCCTCCATGTGCTAGCCAGAGGCACACTGACTGCCATTAGGTACCGGGATGAGATCTTCAGACCCATTGTGAGACCATATGCAGGTGCAGTGGACCCTTGGTTCCTTTTGATGCATGACAATGCTAGGCCTCTTGTGGCTGAAGTGTGTCAGCAGTTCCTGCATGATGAAGGAATTGATGCTGTGGACTGGCCTGCCCGTTCCCCAGACCTGAGTCAAATCGAGCACATCTGGGACATCATGTCTCATTCCATCCACCAATGCCACGTTGCACCACAGACTGTCCAGGAGTTGACTGATGCTTTAATCCAAGTCTGAGAGGAGATCCCTCAGGAGAACATCCGCCACCTCATCAGGAGCATGCCCAGGCATTGTAGGGAGGTCATACAGGCACGTGGAGGCCACACACACTACTGAGCCTCATTTCCTTGTCTTGAGGCATTCACACTGAAGTTGGATCAGCCTGAAATTTGATTTTCCACTTTGATTTTGAGTATCATTCCAAATCCGGACCTCTGTGGGATATTACTCTTGATTTTACACTGATCATTTGTATGTTTTATTATTCTCAACGCATTCCACTATGTATTGCAACTGGATTATTTCATTCATTGAGATCTAGATCTGTGATGTGGTTTTAGTGTTCCCTTTATTTTTTTGAGCAGTGGGTGTGTATATATATATATATATATATATATATATATATATATATACATACATACATCTAGTGGGGTTTCGCTCTGGTAGGTAGGGTAAGCGGACGCAGTACAGAGGCAAAAGACAAGTTTTTAACGCAAAACTTCAGTGTTTATTCACACTTGAGGCAAATGCACAAAACAATGCGTTACTTTGCAGTCTTGGTGTTTACTTCACACACAATGGAAAGCACATGTTGGTGTTACTTCACGCAAATTGGAAAGTTCATATAAGACAAGCCACCAGTTCTGCCTCCAGCAGTCCACGGCTGTTTACTCGGCCCACGGGTCTCAGCCCTCTAACCTGGCACCAAGTCTCAGATCCCAACACAGAGATCCTGCTGTGCTGCTAAAAACCCGGACCGGCAATTAAAATCCAGTCCGGTATTTGACCCCACCCGACTGCAAATCAGCCCAGCAGCACACGCTGGGAAGAAAATACCTGTTTTTCCAGACCATTCCCCTCATTGTGTCACTATATATATATATATATATATATATACTGCTCAAAAAAATAAAGGGAACACAAAAATAACACATCCTAGATCTGAATTAATTAAATATTCTTCTGAAATACTTTGTTCTTTACATAGTTGAATGTGCTGACAACAAAATCACACAAAAATAAAAAAATGGAAATCAAATTTTTCAACCCATGGAGGTCTGGATTTGGAGTCACACTCAAAATTAAAGTGGAAAAACACACTACAGGCTGATCCAACTTTGATGTAATGTCCTTAAAACAAGTCAAAATGAGGCTCAGTAATGTGTGTGGCCTCCACGTGCCTGTATGACCTCCCAACAACGCCTGTGCATGCTCCTGATGAGGTGGCGGACGGTCTCCTGAGGGATCTCCTCCCAGACCTGGACTAAAGCATCTGCCAACTCCTGGACAGTCTGTGGTGCAACGTGACGTTGGTGGATAGAGCGAGACATGATGTCCCAGATGTGCTCAATTGGATTCAGGTCTGGGGAACGGGCGGGCCAGTCCATAGCATCAATGCCTTCGTCTTGCAGGAACTGCTGACACACTCCAGCCACATGAGGTCTAGCATTGTCTTGCATTAGGAGGAACCCAGGGCCAACCGCACCAGCATATGGTCTCACAAGGGGTCTGAGGATCTCATCTTGGTACCTAATGCCAGTCAGGCAACCTCTGGCGAGCACATGAAGGGCTGTGCGTCCCTCCAAAGAAATGCCACCCCACACCATTACTGACCCAATGCCAAACCGGTCATGCTGGAGGATGTTGCAGGCAGAAGAACGTTCTCCACAGCGTCTCAAGACTCTGTCACGTCTGTCACATGTGCTCAGTGTGAACCTGCTTTCATCTGTGAAGAGCACAGGGCGCCAGTGGCGAATTTGCCAATCTTGGTGTTCTCTGGCAAATGCCAAACGTCCTGCACGGTCTTGGGCTGTAAGCACAACCCCCACCTGTGGACGTCGGGCCCTCATATCACCCTCATGGAGTCTGTTTCTGACGTTTGACCAGACACATGCACATTTGTGGCCTGCTGGAGGTCATTTTGCAGTGCTCTGGCAGTGCTCCTCCTGTTGCTCCTTGCACAAAGGCGGAGGTAGCGGTCCTGCTGGGTTGTTGCCCTCCTACGGCCTCCTCCACATCTCCTGATGTACTGGCCTGTCTCCTGGTAGCGCCTCCATGCTCTGGACACTACGCTGACAGACACAGCAAACCTTCTTGCCACAGCTCGCATTGATGTGCCATCCTGGATAAGCTGCACTACCTGAGCCACTTGTGTGGGTTGTAGACTCCGTCTCATGCTACCACTAGACTGAAAGCACCGCCAGCATTCAAAAGTGACCAAAACATCAGCCAGGAAGCATAGGAACTGAGAAGAGGTCTGTGGTCACCACCTGCAGAACCACTCCTTTATTGGGGGTGTCTTGCTAATTGCCTATAATTTCCACCTGTTGTCTATCCCATTTGCACAACAGCATGTGAAATTGATTGTCACTCAGTGTTGCTTCCTAAGTGGACAATTTGATTTCACAGAAGTGTGATTGACTTGGAGTTACATTGTGTTGTTTAAGTGTTCCCTTTATTTTTTTGAGCAGTGTATATATATATATATATATATATATATACACACATATATACCGTATACATTCAAAACACCCCCACCCCCTTTCTTTAGAATAAAATAGTATATAAACAAAAAAAAAATGTATCCCTTACTATGAACAGTGTAACAGGAAAAAAAATAATTAAATGGCTGATTTACAACCCCCCCCCCCCCCAAAAAAAAATTATAAAAAGTGTTCAAAACCTCATACACACTCCACATTGGTATCAAAAGTACTACTTGCTCTGCAAAAAGTGAACTCTGTAGACATAACTATAAAAAAGTAATGGGGACATAATATGGTAATGCAAAGAAAAAAAAAAGCCAAAGTTTTGTTTTTTTTAGTACTAAAACACAAGAAAAAATATATAAATATGGGTTCGTTGTAACCTTACTCACACATAGAATGAAGGGCACAGGTCAGTTTTACCACATAGGGAACACTGTAAAAACAAAACCCATAAAACGAATGCAGAACTATGCTTTTTTTCCCATCCCATTTGGAATTTCCAGCTTTTCACTGCATTGTATGCAAGAGTAAATCATGCCATTAGAAAGTACCACTTGTCCCGCAAAAAACAAACCCTCATATGGCTATATGAGTGAAAAATAAAACAGTTATGACTCCGGGAAGGCCGGATTAAAAAATGAAACACAAAAAGTGAAAATTTGAAGGTCCTGAAGGGGTTAAAGGATATTTTTCTGTTTTTCACATGACATATGGTCTTCATCCGTTGTTCTTTATTATGGTGCAGAAACTTTTCTTTATACTGTAGTTATCTTGATGTTGTCAAATCATAGCCTTGTGTTACATATAGTGCCATATGACAGCGCCTGATACCACTAAAATGTCTTGTTACCAGTCATGACACATGATTTATTTACCCAAACTTGTGATTAATACGGTTTGCTCAGTTTCAGCGTCTTTGGCAATGAACCTGATCATGCCAGGCGACTTTCAGTAGAAAAGGAGGAGACCTTTCATTTTCTGTGTGTTATTGGTTAGGTAATTACCTTCAACTTAATTTAAAGGGAGAATATAGGAAGCTCCTGTTCAGAAATGAGAAGAGCACTGAAGATCAGAAGTCAGGTAAGAACAAATGTGACCTATATGAAGAATGTGTGGGGCATTTATTTACTGCAGCCGGAACAGGGCTGTCATGTGTGCTAGCACAGGGGCCACCAACCACAGCTCCCATCCTACCCTGACAGACACTGGCTATCAGGTCTTGCTGAGAGTAGTCGTTTTCCAATAGCTTGAGAGCCACAGGTTGGGAAACACTATTTGAGTGTGTTTTTACAAAACTTAGCGCAAATTATCAAATCCACTGTGCCTAGCTTGCCAGGTGGTGTGACTTACTATAGGATTAGTAAATCTGCCCCATTATTTATCCTCAGTGTTGTCACATTGGCAAATTTGTACGGTCTTTTAATTTGCAAACCAGTCACAGGTTTGTCTCCTCTCATTCTGCAGGCTGGTAGCCAGTAAGAGGGAAAACTATATGCATGCCTCCCGACTGTCCTGGATCTGGCTGGACAGTCCTGGATGTTTGAAGCTGGACCTTGGACAGCTGCATCATGTTCCAATTTCAACTCAGGATGCAGATACAGTTTAAATGGATTCTGTCACCAAGTTTTGGGCTATAGAGCTGCGGACATGCATGGCAATAATAGATTGCCGTAATCTCGCGATGCGCGAGCTCGCGCATGCGCAGTTCTTTCCCTGAGGCTGATGCCAGCACAGGGAAGGAACACTATACCGGCACTGCGCATGCACGAGCTCTCGCATCGCGAGATTACGGCAATCTATCATTGATGAAAGGAGGAGATTCGGAGGACATAGGCCGTGCTGGGCTCCTTCACAGGCGGGCGTGGCTGGGCACCAGGAAGGTTCGTACAGCCCCTTGGACACATTCAAGACTAATTTACATATCTCTAAAATCCTTTTTTAAAGAAAATAAAAGCACACAGCCCTTTAGGACCCCGGTATATTGCGGACATGCTACCAGCGATCTAGCCGTGCATGTCCGCAGCTCTATAGCCCAAAACTTGGTGACAGAATCCCTTTAAGGTCTCATGCACATGAACGTATTTTCTTTCCGTGTCCGTTCGATTTGGGGTTTGCAAAAAAACAAAACAGAAGTTACTGTGTGCATTCTGTCTCTGTATGTCCGTTCTCCAAAAGAATAGAACATGTCTATTATTATTTGCATTACGGACAAGGATAGGACTGTTCTATTAGGGGCCAGCTGTTCTGTGCCGCAAAATACGGAATGCACACGGACAGAGGGCATTCTTACTGTGAGGGGCACTAATGGGGCATAACTATTGTTATGGGGCACCAAGGGGGTGTCATTACCCTGAGGGTGCACAAAGGAGGCATAATCACTTTATGGGGACACTGTTACCGTGTGTCAGACAAAGAGAGCACTGTTAAAGTGTGTGGGGCACAAAGGAGACTAAAGCCGTATTGGGTGAAAGAAATTGCTTAATTAACAAAAAAAAATTGCACTCGACACAAACTTTGTCCCTCTTTGCTATGTTTCAAAGTCGACATGCATGCATTTGAGGCTGTGATGACTTTCAAATAGCATTTGGTATTCTTTTTTGTTTTCAGCAGGATGTCTCAACAGGAATCCCCTCTTAGCGGAACAGATCTGAGAGCGCTCCTCAAATGGCACCGCACAGAAATTGCTGTGGCTGTTACTGACCTCTTCCCTCTGCTGCATGGTATGATGGACAGAGACCTTGTGTCTGAAGACAGATTCCAGGTGGGTGTACTCCTATAGTGCCAAGGAGTGTGTTTTGTCCTCCTAGCAGCTCATTGTCCCATGAAGAAAGTCCAATTTTTATTGCTAGAATAGGGTGAAACTGAGAAACAGAAAGAAAGTGAGCTTACTGTTGTTCCTCAGCATGTGGCAGTGATTGACAACCTTCCCTCCATGACTGTGTATACAGAGAGAGCTGTCAATCACTGATAGATAGGACCTAGGACATAGGACTGATAGATAGGCCTCCTTGACTTCAAAGACCAGAATAAGCAGGAATTTAAAATGAATAAAATACAAGTTTTACTGAATCTTTTCCCACAAAACTATACATCAATCTGCTCATCTTCTCCTGCTCTATAACATGCTGCCTGCAGCTCAAACACCATGTTCAACATGACAGGTTCCCTTTAAATGGTCACCATCTGTTTACACAGTTTTGCATAAATCAGTATGATCCTTCAGTGAGCTGGCAGTCCGTCCCTCCGTCTCTGAGAATGTCAGTTTAGGAGGGTTGGAAAAAAACAATCTGATAAGTGAAAAAAGACGCATCGTTCTCTGATATACAGTAGATATATTGCAAAGTTTCCTGTGCTATTGATTGTGCAAAGTTGTTTGAAAAGTAGGGTACTTTCACACTAGCGTTTTTATTTTCCGGCATAGGCTACTTTCACACTAGCGTTGTTTTAATCCGGCGTTCAATTCCGACACCGGAACTGCCCGCCGGATCCGGAAAAACGTGTGAAAACGGATTACATTTGAATCCTGATCAGGATTTTGATCACAATGAAAAAATGCATTGGAAAAAACGGATCCACCACGGCGTTCAGTCAAAGTGTTCAGGATTTTTGGCCGGAGGTAAAAATACAACATGCTACGTTTTTCTGAAAAGCCTGATCAGTCAAAAAGACTGAACTGAAGACATCCTGATGCATTCTGAACGTATTACTCTCCATTCAGAATGCATTAGGATAAAACTGATCAGTTCTTTTCCGGATTTGAGCCCCTAGGACGGAACTCAGCACCGGAACAGAAAAACGCTAGTGTGAAAGTACCCTTAATACCGGAAAAGAACTGATCAGGCATATCCCCATGTATTCTGAATGGAGAGCAATCCGTTCTGGATGCATCAGGATGTCTTCAGTTCAGTCTTTTTGACTGATCAGGACAGAGATAAAACCGCAGCATGCTACGGTTTTATCTCCGGCCCAAAAAAAACTGAACACTTGCCTGAATGTCGGATCCGGATGGCATTTTTTTCCCATAGGAATGTATTAGTGCTGGATCCGGCAATCAAAATACAAAAAAAAAAGTGAAAAAAATAAATGCCGGATCCGTTTTTACGGATGACACCGGAAAGACGGATCCAGCATTTCAATTACAAATGCCATCAGTTAGCATATGTTTTGCTGGATCCAGCAGGCAGTTCTGCCGCAAGTGTGAAAGTAGCCTTAAAGAGGACCTTTCACCAGAGGAAAGCCTCTAAACTAACTATACAGAGGTGTAGAGCGGCGCCCAGGGATCCCCCTGCACTTACTGTTATCCCCGGGCGCCGCTCCGTTCGCCCGGTATAGCCTCCGGTATGTAAGTAGTTAGGCTTCACCCACTTGATCCTGCCGGCGTCTTCTTCTCCTATGCTGTAGCGCTGGCCAATCGCAGCGCTCAGCTCATAGCCTGGCTATGAGCTGAGCGCTGCGATTGGCCAGCGCTACAGCATAGGAGAAGAAGACGCCGGCAGGATCAAGTGGGTGGAGCCTAACTACTTACATACCGGAGGCTATACCGGGCGAACGGAGCGGCGCCCGGGGATAACAGTAAGTGCAGGGGGATCCCTGGGCGCCGCTCTACACCTCTGTATAGTTAGTTTAGAGGCTTTCCTCTGGTGAAAGGTACTCTTTAAGTGACCATTTAAGTGCTAACAATGGCATTTTATAAACTACAACACATACTTCGAAGAAAACAAAACCAAATTGTTGTGGTACATACAGATGACAAAAACTGGTGGTGTCAATAAAAGGCCTCATGCACACGACCGTGCCGTTTTTTGCGGTCCGCAAACCGCGGATCCGCAAAAGACGGAAGCCGGAGTGCTGTCCGCATCTTTTGCGGCCCCATTGAAGTGAATGGGTCCGCATCCGAGCAGCCAAAACGGCGGCTCGGATGCAGACCAAAACAACGGTCGTGTACATGAGGCCTAAGCTTAATAGAAACATCTGTTGGTCCGCTCTTAGGCTATATTTAGAGATGAGCGAATTTCCGCTTATGAAATTCCTTCACACTTCGTTTGGTGGTAAAAGGTGAATTGCGTTATGGATTCCGTTACCACGCACCATAACGCAATTCTATAATGTAATGCCTTTAGAAGCATTCCGTTAATAATTCCGTCATAATAGAAGTCTATGGGCTACAAAACAGATCCGTCCCGTTTCTGTTATGCAGGAGAGGACTCCCCTGCATAACGGAAATGGGATGGATCTGTTTTGCAGCCCATAGGCTTCTATTATGACGGAATGAATAACGGAATGCCTCTAAAGGCATTCCGTTATGCATTCCGTCATAGAATTGCGTTATGGTCTGTGGTAATGAAATCCATAACGCAATTCACCTTTTACCACCAAACGAAGTGTGAACGAATTTCAAAATATGAAATTCGCTCATCTCTAGCTATATTATCTACATCTTGCCACCATAATAATGCTTATTCTAAGCACTATGGGGGTCATTTATGATCGGAAATATGCCTATATTAGGCATATTTCTGTCACAGATTTCCGGCGCAAACGTTATTTGTGCCGCAGTCTGTGACTTTTTCCCGCTCACGCCAAGTCTAAAAAAGTGGGCAGGGAAGAGGACTGCCCGACAGGCCCGTCTCATTCATCATTTTCTATGCCTGTTTAGCTGTCTTACATTTAGACCAGCGCTGGATACGCTGAAGTTATGTAGAGGCCGGCGCTTCTACATAACTTCAGTGGATCCACCGCCAGCGCAGAGGCTTATTAAGATGCCGGTATTAATAAATGACCCCCTATATTGCCATTAGTCATGTATGAGGCGTCCTCCCACTGCACTGTATTACTAATTTAATTACATGTCAGAAAGAAATTGATGAAAGTGTGCAAGATCAGGGTCAGACAGGCCCACCAGAGGATCTCCTAGCGGTCCCTCCCAGGCTCTGACATAATTATGCAGCAGAGGAGAGCTCTAGTTGGAGTTGACTTACCCACAATCACTTGCCACTAGGGTTTATTTCTTATAAAGCAAACTTTTGTGCAAAATGAAAAGTTATCCAACCCCTATAATGCCCCCTCTAATGCCTGCACCCCACATACAGGTCATAGTTTAGAGATAAGGGTTATTATGGTACAAAGTGAAAGTACCAGTCATACAGTTAGAAAAACGGTTAAGCCTTTGTGACAGAATGGCTCAATATTTTTAATAAAGGGCAATTGAAAATAAGATTTTTAGCCAAAAATGAGTAAAATGCCATTAAAACAAAAATTGCCACCAAAGGTGTACATAGCCTTTAAAATCCAAAGAGTCTGCAGTCCAATAGAGCTGAATGGAACATGAGCAGACATGCACAACCGTGTCTTCATTCAAACAGAGTACCGCGGGACCCCCATTCTCATGATCAGAACCAGATTAGGGGATAAATGTTTTTGTGAAGAAACCCCTTTAACCAGCGGTGCAAAAAAATGTGACGTTAATGAAATTCTAATTTCCTCACAGGAGACTCAGCGTGCTGGTGAAGGAATGGGAGCTCAGAAAGCTTCTCACACTCTCCTCACGTGGCTTCTCACTCGGGATATGCACCATGTCCGTGGTTTTTGGTCTCTTCTGTCCACAGAGTATATTTTAAAGAGTTACCCTCGCTTATCAGGAATCCAGAAAGTTCTTCAGACTGGTAAATACACTACACTCAAAATTGTGCAGGTAGCAAATGATAACCTAGACTCGTCGCCATTTGCTTTCCTTTTTGTTCCTTTTTGATTCTAGTCTCTGTTTTTGTTTTTTTAAACCAGCCATTAGAAGTACCTAAGACACAGTTCCAGTATGATGAAGAAAGATCTGTTACTAGTTTTTTTTTTTTGCCTTCCTCTGGATCAACTTGCAGGATAACAGGCCGAACTGGATGGACAAATGTCTTTTTTCGGCCTTATATACTATGTTACTATGTTACTTTCTCTCCTTAGTATTAAAATCATTGATTGATTGATGGAAATTTGCACCAATAGTTAAATCACTTATGGAACTTATAGACGATTCGTCTCTGTGTACTTCGCAGTTATCAGAGGTAGTAACGCCCAACTTGGGATGCCTCGAGGAGCCATGGTGTCCTTATGATATGTGAACCCTATGGGAAGGCAAATTATTATGCCATCTCCATCTCTAAAAGTTGTGTTCTATATATGTTTATGTATACGTTTTTCTGTATATTCCTGTGGCCTGTTTTCCAAAGATTTGTGATTTGTAGAAAACTAAAACAGGTCTCAAAAGTTATGCTGTGGTAAGTTTTCGGACCCTGTTTATACCCAAAGCTGGCAAAAACACCAGTCACAAAAACAGCTGTGTAAAAAAAAGTCATACATATGCGTGACCACTCCATGACCTGTGCCACGGTGAAAATGATTTGTCGTGGTTTGGTAGAGTGAAGGCTAGCTTTTGAGGCCCCTACAATACAGCATGTACGTGTAAGTTCACCATCACTGGTCAGGGAAATATGCAAAAAATCTTGACATCTATGGTCAGTTTTGGTGCAATTATATGTAGCAGAAGGTTCAGGAGAATACATAAAAATTTTTATCCAGCTCAACTATTGCTGTATTCAGAATGCATGGAGCGGTTGTGCAGCATTAGATATATTATACACACAAACTGATTGCAGCATCCACTAAATGAGGAATAAAACTGCTTTTTTTCTTAGACAACATTAAAATGCATAGTAAAACCGGAGGACACCATGGGGCAACACGGCAATCTTTTCACCAAAGATCGCTGTGCAGCAGTGCACCCACTGAACTGAATAGAATCGTAGATGGGCCCTCAATGTTGAAGTGATAGATTTTTTGTGTTGCAGGGGTCTCGGTAATTTGTGACCCCATTCAGTTCAATGGCTGCACGGCTACACAGTGATCTTTGGTTACACAACGAGTGTCATGGCGAAGATCACCGTGAAGCACCAGGCTTATTTCCATGCCAATGTCTGTTTGTCATCAGTGGAAAAATGGTCAGTGTTTCATCCGTGAAGGGTCTCTTTTTGTCTATTTTGTGCCATCTGTTTTCCACATGCACTGCTAGCTAGCTAGCTCCAACCAATGGTCTGTGAAAACCATTGACAGAACGCAGATGTCATCCAAGTTCTATCAGCACTTTTCACAGACCCATAAACTTCAATGGGTCTGTAGAAAAACAAGGTTGTATGAAAAAAACTACTGAAAGGGCTTGTCCACATTTTATTGAAGTTATGGCTGCTCAACTGAACATTGAAATAAAATTCCCCATTCTATACAAGTGAATGGTTTTTTTATTCCCCAATCGCATACACTGAAAAAAAAATCTTGGAGGCTTTTGTCCATGTTGAAGAAAAATATCCACGAGAATAATGAGCTTATACATTATTCTTGCGAGTTTCAGTGACAAAAGTTGCAGTTTAAGGGAACCTGTCATGATGAAATGCAATGCAGTCTGCAGACAGCATGTTATAGAGCGGGAAGAGCTGAGCAGATTGATCTATAGTTTTGTGGGAAAAGATTCAGTAAAACTTGTAGTTTATACATTTAAACCTCTGCTCATTTTATGGGCAGGAGTCATGTGGGCGGTGCCACTCAGTGATTGACAGTCAACTCTGCATGACTAAGGCTCCTTTCACACGGGCGAGATTTACACGCGGGTGCGATGCGTGAGGTGAACACATTGCACCCGCACTGAATCCGGACCCATTCATTTCTATGGGGCTGTGCAGATGAGCAGTGATTTTCACGCATCACTTGTGCGTTGCGTGAAAATCGCAGCATGCTCCTCTTTATGTGTTTTCCACGCAACGCAGGCCCCATAGAAGTAAATGGGGCTGCGTGAAAATCGCAAGCATCCGCAAGCAAGTGCGGATGCAGTGCGATTTTCACGCACGGTTGCTAGGAGACTATCGGATTGGAGACCGATCATTATTATTTTCCCTTATAAAATGGTTATAAGGGAAAATAATAGCATTCTTAATACAGAATGCATAGTACAGAAGGGCTGGAGGGGTTAAAAAAAATATATAAAAAATTATTTAAAGGGAACCTGTCACCGGGATTTTGTGTATAGAGCTGAGGACATGGGCTGCTAGATGGCCGCTAGCACATCCTCAATACCCAGTCCCCATAACTCTGTGTGCTTTTATTGTGTCAAAAAATGATTTAATACATATGCAAATTAACCTGAGATGAGTCCTGTACGTGAGATGAGTCAGGGACAGGACTCATCTCAGGTTAATTTGCATATGTATCAAATCGTTTTTTTGACACAATAAAAGCACACAGAGCTATGGGGACTGGGTATTGAGGATGTGCTAGCGGCCATCTAGCAGCCCATGTCCTCAGCTCTATACACAAAATCCCGGTGACAGGTTCCCTTTAAAGAGGACCTTTCACCAGAATAAAGTATGTAAACTGACTATACAGACGTGTAGAGCGGTGCCCAGGGATCCCCCTGCACTTAATATTATCCCTGGACGCCGCTCCGTTGTCCGGTTATAGCCTCCGGTAAAGTCATAGTTAGGCTCCACCCAGTGGAACCTGCAGCGGTCTCCTTCTCCTATGCTGTAGCGCTGCGATTGGCCAGCGCTACAGCATAGGAGAAAGAGACGCCGGCAGGTTCCCCTGGGTGGAGCCTAACTATGACTATACCGGAGGCTATAACCGGACAACGGAGCGGCGCAAGGGGATAATAGTAAGTGCAGGGGGATCCCTGGGCACCGCTCTACACGTCTGTATAGTCAGTTTACATACTTTATTCTGGTGAAAGGTCTTCTTTAACTCACCTTAATCCACTTGTTCGCGCTGCCCGGCTTCTCTTCTGTCTTCTGCGCTCATCACATGGTCCGTCACATGATCCATCACCATTGTAAAAGATCATGTGATGGACCATGTGATGAGCGCAATGACGTCATCAAAGGTCCTATTCCTCAAAGAAGAAGACAGAAGAGATGCCGGCTGCGCGAACAAGTGGATTATGGTGAGTTAAATTATTATTATTTTTTTAACCCCTCCAGCCCTTTTGTACTAAGCATTCTGTATTCAGAATGCTATTATTTTCGCTTATAACCATGTTATAAGGGAAAATAATACAATCTACACAACACCTAACCCAAACCTGAACTTCTGTGAAGTTCGGGTTTGGGTACCAAACATGCCGATTTTTCTCACTCGCGTGCAAAAAGCATTACAATGTTTTGCACTTGCGCGGAAAAATCGCGCATTTTCCTGCCAAGCACCCGCATCTTATCCGGCCAAAAACATAACGCCCGTGTGAAAGAGGCCTAAGGCTACTTTCACACTGGCGTTTTGAATTCCGTTTGTGAGATCCGTTTCAGGGATCTCACAAACGGTTTAAAACGGATCAGTTCTGCCCCAATGCATTCTGAATGGATAAGGATCCGTTCAGAATGCATCAGTTTGGCTCCGTTCCGCTCTGGAGGCGGAAGCCAAAACGCTGCTTGCAGTAGGGGCAAACGGATCCTTCCTGACACACAATGTAAGTCAATGGGGACGGATCTGTTTTCACTGACACAATATGGTGCAATTAAAAACTGATCCGTCCCCCATTGACTTTCAATGTAAGTCAGGATGGATCCGTTTTGACTTTGTTCTTAATAATGCAAACGGATACAAGCGTTTGCATTATAGGTGCGGATCCGTCTGTGCAGATACCAGATGGATCCGCACCTAACGCAGGTGTGAAAGTAGCCTTAGAATACAGGGAAGGCTGTCAGTCACTGAGTAGGACCATCCACATGACTCCTGTGCATAAAATGAGCAGAGTTTTACTGAATCTTTTCCCACAAAACTATAGATCAGTCTGCTCAGCTTCTCCTGCTCTATAACATGCTGCCTGTGGATTGCCTGTATTTTGTGGTGACACGTTCCCTTTAGTCTCATGTGGCACTAATCATCATGCAGATCTGCACATCCATCTGCAGCAGAAATCTGCGTCTGTGCCGTAGACAGATCCTTCACATAGACACATTGCTTTAGGGAACCCTCACAGATCATGAGAATGGGGGTCCTGTGTCTCCTGTATGGATAGAGTGGCAGTCAAGCATGCGGGCTGCCACCCCATCAAACTGTACAGGACTACTGGAGATAGCTGAGCAAAGTGCTGGCTTTTCTTCAGCAGTTCCATAGGCTTTGAATGCAGTTTATAAGTTGCTACTGTAGGACAACCCCTTTAGGGTCATTTCACACGTCCGTAGTGTATTTCGTATCCGCAATACACCCGGCCGGCACCCCCAAAGAACTGCATATTCTTTTCGCAATTGCAGAGCCATAGTGTGCTCTCCGCATCCATTCCTGCCATTGAGAATGAATGGGTCCGCACCCGTTCCCGATATTGCGGAATGGATGCGGACCCATTTGCGGACGTGTGAATGGACTCTTAAAGGGTAACTGTCATATTATTATTTTTTTTATGTAATTGGATTGGTCTGACTAAGTTTACCTTAGTTCCTTAGTTAATACTTTTGTATAGGTATTGAATTACCTAGTATATGCAGCATGTTCTTTCCTTCCCCAGGCAATTCACTGGTGCGGCTAAAGCAGCGTTGCTAGGTGTCCTCCGTCTCCTATCTTCTATATACAGAAGATGGAGGACGTAGTAGTGGGCAGTCCCGAACGCTGTGTGCGTGCTACCGTCAGACCTGGATAGTGCCGATATTCGCGATAAAAATTTGCGATCAACTACTCAGGAGGAAGAGGGCGTGTTTAAAGGATTAAGGATTAACCCTATTCAACTAGCTGACATTAGCGATGTGCTAATGTCAGCTGAACCTAACTAGCCTATTCCTACTTTTATCTATGCCCCCGTTACTCCAGAAATCTAACTTTTATAATATGCTAATTAGCCTCTAGGAGAGGGGGGGGGCGTTGTTCCTGCTCCTAGAGTCTCCGTTCTCCCACTGCTACACTAGATTGACAGGGCCAGGCAGCGTTGGTCTCCAGGCTCCAACTGCCGGCCCTGTACGCTGGGGAAATCTCGCGCCGTTCAGTATTTGGCGCAGGCGCAGTGAGGAAGCCGGCAGCTGGCGAGCACCCTTCACTCACTGCGCCTGCGCCGAATACTGAACTGGACGGCGCGAGATTTACACGACAGACAGGGCCGGCAGTAGGAGACCAACGCTGCTTGGCCCTGTCAATCTAGTGTAGCAGGGCGTGACCAGAGGTGGGAGAACGGAGCCTCTAGGAGCAGGAACAGCGCCCCCCCCCCCCCATTCCTAGAGGCTAATTAGCATATTATAAAAGTTATATTTCTTGAGTAACGGGGCATGGATAAAAGTAGGAGTAGGCTAGTTAGGTTCAGCTGACATTAGCACATTGCTAATGTCAGCTAGCTTAATAGGGTTAATTCTGGTGACAGAAACCCTTTAGGTCTGGAGAAAGCCGATTGGTCGGGGTGAGTCTGCGCGTTCCCGAGATGAGCCGAATTAATTCTGGGCAGTTAGGGAGAGAGGTCTTAGCCTCAGGGTAAGGCCTCTTTCACACGGGCGTTGCGGGAAAATGTGCGGGTGCGTTGCGGGAACACCCGCGATTTTTCCGCGCGAGTGCAAAACATTGCGTTTTGCACTCGCGTGAGAAAAATCACGCATGTTTGGTACCCAAACCTGAACTTCTTCACAGAAGTTCGGGCTTGGGATCGGTGTTCTGTAGATGTTATTATTTTCCCTTATAACATGGTTATAAGGGAAAATAATAGCATTCTGAATACAGAATGCTTAGTAGGTGATCAATTGAGGGTTAAAAAAAAATTAAAAAAATTAACTCACCTTTTCCTCTTGTTCGCGTAGTTCCCGGTCTCTTCTTTACTTCTTTAATCATGAGCTGTGGGCTAAAGGACCTTTGGTGACGTCAGATCACATGCTCCAATCACATGATACATCACCGTGGTGATGGACCATGTGATTGGAGCATGTGATCTGACGTCACCACAGGTCATAGCAGATAGTTCATCTTTTGAGAAGTAAAGAAGAGACCGGGAACTACGCGAACAAGAGGAAAAGGTGAGTTAATTTTTTTATTTTTTTTTAACCCTCTATTGATCACCTACTAAGCATTCTGTATTCAGAATGCTATTATTTTCCCTTATAACCATGTTATAAGGGAAAATAATACAGTGAATAGACTGTCACCTAGCAACCATGCGTGAAAATCGCACCACATCCGCACTTGCTTGCGGATGCTTGCGATTTTCACGCAACCCCATTAATTTCTATGGGGCCTGCGTTGCGTGAAAAACGCAGAATATAGAGCATGCTGCGATTTTCACGCAACGCACAAGTGATGCGTGAAAATCACCACTCATGTGAACAGCCCCATAGAAATGAATGGGTCGGTATTTAGTGTGGGTGCAATGCGTTCACATCACGCATCGCATCCGCGCGGAGTACTCGCCCGTGTGAAAGGGGCCTAAGGGCATCGGTGGCCATCTTGAGAAGATAGTCAGAAAGAAGTCTTGTGAGGAGCGGTTGCTATGGATGGAATCTTATTAAACAAGTGGTATGTGAACACAATAATTAGTGATCATGGATTATCACTACAGCAGCAACAACATATATGAAAATAGAATTTTGAGTGAAAATATGACAGTTATCCTTTAAAGGTGTGTTATTTCTTCTTTAGCTTCAGAAAGCTTGTCCCATCGAAAAGCTCGCCGCTCCACTTCTGCCACCAAATACTCAGGCCATCAAAAGCTGCAGAAGAAACGCAAAGCTGGAGGAGAGAAAGACTCAGGAGGCACAGGACAACTTTTTGGCACTGGTAAGGTATCAAGAGTTTTATATGGATTTGGACAATAAATGAAATTGTGATCTAAATATTGCTTCAGAGTTAGGCCTCATGCACACGACCGTTGTGTGCATCCGTGGCCGTTGTGCCGTTTTCCGTGATTTTCTGCGGACCCATTGACTTTCAATGGGTCCGTTGAAAACTCGGAAAATGCACCGTTGTTCATCCGCGGCCGTGATCCGTGTTTCCTGTCCGTCAAAAAAATATGACCTGTCCTATTTTTTGGATGGACAACGGTTCACGGACCCATTCAAGTCAATGGGTCCGTGAAAAAACACGGATGCACACAAGATTGGCATCCGATTCCGTGGTCCGTGGCCGTAGGCTACTTTCACACAGACGGATCCGCAGATCCGTCTGCATAAAAGCTTTTTCAGAGCTGAGTTTTCACTACGTGAAAACTCAGATCCGACAGTATATTCTAACACCGAGGCGTTCCCATAGTGATGGGGACGCTTCTAGTTAGAATATACTTTGAACTGTGTACATGACTGCCCCCAGCTGCCTGGCAGCACCCGATCTCTTACAGGGGGCTGTGATCCGCACAATTAACCCCTTAGGTGCTGCACCTGAGGGGTTAATTGTGCGTATCATAGCCCCCTGTAAGAGATCATGTGCTGCCAGGGAGGAGGGGGCACACCCCCCTCCCTCCCCAGTTTTAAATTCATTGGTGGCCAGTGGGCCCCCCTCCCTCCCCTGTATTACTGTAGATTCATTGGTGGCCAGTGGGCCCCCCCTCCCTCCCCTGTATTACTGTAGATTCATTGGTGGCCAGTGGGCCCCCCCTCCCTCCCCTGTAGTACTGTAGATTCATTGGTGGCCAGTGGGCCCCCCTCCCTCCCCCTCCTAATTAAAATCCCCCCCCCCTATCATTGGTGGCAGCGGAGAGTTCCGATCGGAGTCCCAGTTTAATCGCTGGGACTCAGATCAGTAACCATGGCAACCAGGACGCTACTGCAGTCCTGGTTGCCATGGTTACTTAGCAATTTTTAGAAGCATTAGGCTGGGTTCACACGGGCGTTGCGGGAAAATGTGCGGGTGCGTTACGGGAACACCCACGATTTTTCCGCGCGAGTGCAAAACATTGTAATGCGTTTTGCATTCGCGTGAGAAAAATCGTGCATGTTTGGTACCCAAACCCGAACTTCTTCACAGAAGTTCGGGTTTGGGATCAGTGTTCTGTAGATTGTATTATTTTCCCTTATAACATGGTTATAAGGGAAAATAATAGCATTCTGAATACAGAATGCATAGTAAAACAGCACTGGAGGGGTTAAAAAAAATAAAAATAAAATTTAGCTCACCTTAGTCCACTTGATCGCGCAGACCGGCATCTCCTTCTGTCTCCTTTGGTGAACAGGACCTGTGGTGAGCATTCATTACATGAACAGGACCTTTGGTGACGTCACTCCGGTCATCACATGATCCATCACCATGGTAAAAGATCATGTGATGGATCATGTGATGACCAGAGTGAAGTCACCAAAGGTCCTGTTCATGTAATGAATGCTCACCACAGGTCCTGTTCAGCAAAGGAGACAGAAGGAGATGCCGGTCTGCGCGATCAAGTGGACTAAGGTGAGTTAAATTATTTTTTTATTTTTTTTAACCCCTCCAGCGCTGTTTTACTATGCATTCTGTATTCTGAATGCTATTATTTTCCCTTATAACCATGTTATAAGGGAAAATAATAATGATCGGGTCTCCATCCCGATCGTCTCCTAGCAACCGTGCGTGAAAATCGCACCGCATCCGCACTTGCTTGCGGATGCTTGCGATTTTCACGCAACCCCATTCACTTCTATGGGGCCTGCGTTGCGTGAAAAACGCAAAATATAGAGCATGCTGCGATTTTCACGCAACGCACAAGTGATGCGTGAAAATCACTGCTCATCTGAACAGCCCTATTGAAATTAATGGGTCGGGATTCAGTGCGGGTGCAATACGTTCACCTACCGCATTGCACCAGCGCGGAAATCTCGCCCGTGTGAACGCAGCCTTACTCTACACTGAGGAATTTGAAGAATTTTAACATTTGCTGTGAATGAATAGTTCATGGTGCAGTCCAGCCATAGGAAAGTTTCAAGTATTGCGTCAAAATATTCGCATTATTGGTGCCGATTTGCGCAATCGCGAATATAATGGAGCACTCTAATTGCATATAAAGCCATTTTTAATGTTCTGCCGTGCCAACCATTTTCTCCAGTCTCAGGAAACTTCTAGCAGCTTAGAAAATGTAGAAAAAGTGACCCATGTCTGTATTTTGCACGCATTACGCTAATATTATATTGCCGATTTTTCACCATCAAGAAAATAATCTTGAATTCGCGAATATTTGACAAATATTCACCCAAATATTCGTTAAATATCGCAAATTCAAATATAGCCCCTGTCGCTCATCCCTACTGAGGAGTCAGAGCAGAGGATGGGAGTTGAAGTGGCCTTGATGATGATGTGTATTTGTGCACTCACTCACTAGTGAAAAGGTGGTACAAGGAACTAGGCCAGAAGTAGAAGAATAAAACTCTCTTTACTAAGTGCAGAATAGCACACACAGCAGAAGTTTTTACACAGTGCAGTTTCTCTTCTCAGATGATGAGGTATGGTAGCTAGCAAAGTGACAGATTATGGCACCTCTAGTATGCAATTCTGCTGATGTCTCTCTCCTGAACGTCTGCTGAACAGCAGAAAGCTAGCACTTGTGGCTATAGGTGTCCACTGTGTAATGCAGTTTTTTTTTCAGTTGGCCTGTCCTGGATGTTATCTAGGTGATGGTGTCACGGGGTAATTTGGATAACAGGTACACCAGACAAACAGACAGCATAGGATAACAGTCTAGGCCTAGAAGCTAGTGCGGGAGAGATGGTTAACTCCTAGCAATCCCTGAGTCTCTACCTGACTCCTGACAGTATGTGCAAGCCCTGATGGTGGACGAACACATACACACGTTCCTAGACCCTGCTAATACTGTAGCAAACCCTAGATTAGGGAACGGGGAATGAGACAGCCGGTACCTTCCACAGTGAAGAGGCCAGCGTCTCCCTGAGACCTAGACTGACACAAACAACACAGAGCAAAAGCCGAACTTAGCTTGGGAAGAGTGAGGAATAAGGGATCCACAAACAACCATCAGGAATTCCAGAAGGAAATATCAACCGCATGGTCAGAAGTCAGAGGCAGACTAAAATAGAGCCTCTAACCAGCAAATGAGCCAAACCTGTGGAGAGGTGGGATTCCGCCCACAACCACAAACTGAAAGGAAACACCTATAACCTGTCAGATAGACTCACGTGCAGCAAGTCTATCTGATCTCCTCAGATCTCTCACAGGGCCGGCAGTGACAGATGGTTGTCTGAGCCACAGTCCCTCACCTGCAGCAGGGTATATATAGCTGTGGTTGCTGGTCACTCTGCATATGCTGTAGATTTGAAGATATTTGTAGTTCTGTATTCTTGCATGTCTCTGGAGTAGTGGTCTCACAGATGAGTTGAGTCTCTGGTTCCTAAGGCGCTTGGAGCAGGAGCAATAGGATGTGCTTCCTCACTCCTCACTATGTAGACTAACACTCCCCTCTCGTGGCAGGAAGCAGGACCAGCCCACTCCTACCAAGAGGGGAAGAATGGAGTGGGTAGCAGGTGTACCTGTACATAATAGTGTTTCATATAGCATGTACAGGTGAGGCTGGGCAATCAGCAGTAATGCAGATACTATGGCTGGTCCGCACTGTGCGGTGGATAAGGGAAGATTTCAGTCTGTGTGTGTAATAGCAACTAGCAATTTTTGACACTGAAATCAGTTTATGATAGGGTGCATTCTCTCTGTGTTTGCTGTGTATGTCATTGGAAGTATATGCCAGGTGGATATTCTGAAGGAAGCCTGCAACAAATGTCTTCAGCTTATGCCACTGTATGCCTATACATCGCTTATAGGCTTCCAGGTTAAAACAATATATGACCGGCTGTAAACCTTGGATTCCTCTATATAGATTTGCATAGTGAATGGGTCAAGGCTCCAATACTGAGAATCAGTGGCTTAACTAGAAATGACTGGGCCCTACAGCAAACTGTTGAGCAGGCCCCTGGTGTTCTGAGTACGAAACAGCCTGCAAGTCCATGCAAACATTGACATACTGGTAGAGAACTTAGATTGTGAGCCCCACTGGGGACAGCTTGATGCTAATGCCTGTAAAGCGCTGCGGAATATGTCAGCGCTATATAAGTGCATAAAATAACTAAAAAAACATTGAAGAGGCTGCACCACTCGCACAGCTGCTGTGATCCCTTCAAACAGCTGCTCGAGGGTGGTGCAGAGAGTTGGGTCCCCACTGAGTTAATATGGATAGATCATGAATGGTTTGACTTTAAAAGATTTTGTCTCCAACAGGCCCTCCGCCTAAAACAAAACCGCCTCGTAAAATAGAGAAAATGGAGAAACTGGGGTCCTCATTGGTGCCACAAGTTCATTGTAAGTCACTGAGAATAAGAGGTTATTATATATTTTATAGCACCATTATTCCAGGCTGATGTACACACGGAAACAGTTTATGTACTGTATATAACATGATACAATAAAAACAAGTACAATAACCATGAACTAACCGAGAGACAGACTATTTTAGAGGAGGAGAGGACCCTGCCTGTGAGGGCTCATAGTCCACAAGGGAAGGGGCAAGGAGACACCAGGTGAGGGTAGAAGCTGTTCCCCTGGCTGTGTGATGGGTTATTGCAGGTGGTAGACTTTCCTGAAGAAGGGGTTTTCTGGTTGTTTTTGGAGGACTGGATGTTGGGGGAGTCTGATGTGTTGGGGTAGCGAGTCTCAGAGAATGGAGAATGCAAGTGAGAAATCTTTTAGATGATTGTCAGATGGAGCAGACAAGAGGAGAGCAAAGAAGGTCTTAGGCAACTTTCCGGTGTTGAGATCCGTCATAGGGTCTCAATACCGTTTTGTCCCCAATCATTATTAATGGACTTATGAATACCGTTTTGTCCCCAATCATTATTAATGGACTTATGAAAACCCCACGATTTTCAGCCTGGGACAGCCTCAATTTGCTAATTCAGACTTCTAGATTCTGCTAATCTAGCAATGTAGTAATATGCCATCAGCGTTCTGATTTCACCCACGTAACATGGGGGCAGAAGTTTTATTTTTATACTCTTATGTACAACATGCTTCCACATTATGTGTTAATGGATAAAAGAGGAACAGCCATGGGTATATGCAGTGAAGATTATATATATATATATATATATATATATATATATATATATATATATACACTCACCTAAAGAATTATTAGGAACACCTGTTCTATTTCTCATTAATGCAATTATCTAGTCAACCAATCACATGGCAGTTGCTTCAATGCATTTAGGGGGGTGGTCCTGGTCAAGACAATCTCCTAAACTCCAAACTGAATGTCAGAATGGGAAAGAAAGGTGATTTAAGCAATTTTGAGCGTGGCATGGTTGTTGGTGCCAGACGGGCCAGTCTGAGTATTTCACAATCTGCTCAGTTACTGGGATTTTCACGCACAACCATTTCTAGGGTTTACAAAGAATGGTGTGAAAAGGGAAAAACATCCAGTATGCGGCAGTCCTGTGGGCGAAAATGCCTTGTGGATGCTAGAGGTCAGAGGAGAATGGGCCGACTGATTCAAGCTGATAGAAGAGCAACGTTGACCGAAATAACCACTCGTTACAACCGAGGTATGCAGCAAAGCATTTGTGAAGCCACAACACGCACAACCTTGAGGAGGATGGGCTACAACAGCAGAAGACCCCACCGGGTACCACTCATCTCCACTACAAATAGGAAAAAGAGGCTACAATTTGCACGAGCTCACCAAAATTGGACTGTTGAAGACTGGAAAAATGTTGCCTGGTCTGATGAGTCTCGATTTCTGTTGAGACATTCAAATGGTAGAGTCCGAATTTGGCGTAAACAGAATGAGAACATGTATCCATCCTCTGATGGCTACTTCCAGCAGGATAATGCACCATGTCACAAAGCTCAAATCATTTCAAATTGGTTTCTTGAACATGACAATGAGTTCACTGTACTAAAATGGCCCCCACAGTCACCAGATCTCAACCCAATAGAGCATCTTTGGGATGTGGTGGAACGGGAGCTTCGTGCCCTGGATGTGCATCCCTCAAATCTCCATCAACTGCAAGATGCTATCCTATCAATATGGGCCAACATTTCTAAAGAATGCTATCAGCACCTTGTTGAATCAATGCCACGTAGAATTAAGGCAGTTCTGAAGGCAAAAGGGGGTCCAACACCGTATTAGTATGGTGTTCCTAATAATTCTTTAGGTGAGTGTATATACGGTATCGTTCATACCACCTGCCAGGGGGACATCTTGGTTCTGTGTAACAGTTTTACTAATAACATGAGTAACTTCCCTGTTGAGGTTTCAGGTTGAAAATATAATATAATGGACATAATCGGTAAAAGTAGCCTCATGTACTGTCTGTGGAATAGAAGAAAATAATAAGAACAGTATAGAATATTAATAATAGAATATATTTATTTATATTAAACAGGGTTCCATTGAATCATTGGTGAATATAAAGCAGTCATTTTCATTCGGTGACAGCAAGTGGATGGATGTTAGAAATGTGCAGAAAGTTTGATTACTTAATTATGGGGGTGCAGCCTAATCAGTGGGTATATTGGTATAAGGCCTCATGCACACAACCGTTGTTTTGGTCCGCATCCGAGCCGCAGTTTTTGCGGCTCGGGTGCGGTCTCGTTCACTTCAATGGGGCCACAAAAGATGGGGACAGAACTCTGTGTGCTGTCCGCATCCATTGCTCCATTCCGTGTTCCGCAAAAAAAATATAACCTGTCCTATTCTTGTCCATTTTGCGGACAAGAATAGGCAGTTATATCAATGGCTGCCCATGCCGTTCCGCAAATAGCGGAACGCACACGGACGCCATCCGCAATTTGCAGACCGCAAAACGCACAACGGTTGTGTGCATGAGGCCTAAGGTAGGAGGCACTGAGTAGATCCTACTTGATGATTAATGATTGACAGCCTTCCCTCTATGACCTTGTACACAGAGATGGCTGTCCGTTATTGATAGGACCGCCCACTGGACTCCTAAAACCGAATGACCAAAGCTTTAGATCAAAGTTACGCGCTATCCTTTCTGCATATGTTGCTCTATAACATGATGCTGGTAAATTTTACGTGACAGGATTCTTTTAAAGGAACTTGAGCAAAATATTACATCAAAAGCCGTACCCTTTTCCCACTGAAATACACCCCTATAACCGGATGTACCAAATCAACAAAAATGTTGACGTATATTCCGACAAGGTGTAGGCGCCGTCACATTTGCGGATCCATTAGAACGCAAAAAACGGAACGTAAACAGAAAAAAAAAAACGTTCTTGTGCAAGAGGCCTCAATCTGATTTTGTTTCATTGCATTGGGAGGTTCACAAAGATCACCAACCTCTGTGGGTGACGCTGAAGGGAAAGCGGCCATCTTCACCATAAGCAAACCGGTTACAACAGAGAAGAAGACCAGCCCAGGTAGGTCTGCCTGTTTTCTACAGCATCTGATTTTGATTTCTTTTTGTGTATGTCTGTTGTTCTGGTTGTTGCACGGATGTGAAGGATACATTTTTCCAGCACTAATACTTGGTGACAATGCTAGAGAGGGGACATGATGACCTCACCACATGGAAAGCAATGATTTGCCTGACGTTTTTGGGCCCCAGTGCAGTGACCTCATGTCTCTCTCCCAAAGTTCTTATTTTGACCATCTATTTTCTGTGTGGGCAGTACAAGTATATAATAAAGGGGCTCCTAGTTCTTGAAAACCCCTTTCTAAGATGTTCATAAGAGACAGAATGAAGTAATAAAATGGGAAGCGAATGGCATATATAGCATTCAAAGAAAGCTATATAAATTTGTATGTAGGGCACGCCCTCTAGTGGTGGCTGTAAGACAGCAGCCAAAACCCTATATGGGAAATTTATGAAGACATGTCATTTGCGCTGAAGTGAAATGCACATAATAATGAAAAGGCACAGGCCTCTGAATACATTCAACGCATCTCTGGCCCTCAGGGTGCCGGAAACCCAACTCTACGCCAGTAAGGGGCTGGTGTAGATTTGAGTTATAATTTACAACCATTTCTTGCATAAAATATAATAAATTTGCTAAGCCACTGGAGGCTGCACCCCTCCAGCAAAGTGGTGAGCGAGGTGTAAAACCACAAACTAGGCGTGTGCCAAAATGTGCAACTTTATAAACCCACAAAAGCGGTGGAAATCATTTGATAAATTCCACTCTGTGCCATTTAAAGGAAGTTCTGCCCTGGCCTCATAAATATGAGGAGTTAAAAGGGTTTCTGTTAGTACAATATTGCTGACCTATCCTCGGGATAGGTCAACGTCTGCTTTGTAGGGGTCCGGCTTTTGGTCACATGGCCTATTTGCAGTTCTGTTTAATTCAAGTGAATGGGCCTGGGCTGCAATACCAAGTACAGCCACTATGCAATGTACAGCGCTGTGATTGGTATGGAGTGAGGAGGCCGCAGCGTTTATCCAAACTCTGCGTCCCTTGATCAATGGGGGTCCTAGAAGTCAGACCCCCACCTATCTGATATTGATGACCTATCTTGAGGATAGATCTTCAGGGAAAACCTTAGGTTCCATTCACACGTCTGCAGCAATTTGCGGATCCTCAAAGCACCGGGCCGGCATCCCAATAGAAATGCCTATTCTTGTCCGCAGCTGTGGACAAGAATAGGACATGTTCTATTTTTTTGCGGAGCCGCGGACCGGAAGTTCGGGGCCGCGGACCGGAAATGCGGATGCGGACAGCACACTGTGTGCTGTCCGCATCTTTTCCATCCCCATTGAAAATGAATGGACGTGTGCGGACGTGTGAATGGACCCTTACCTTAATCTCCATCATGGGCCCCGATGTTCACGTTGTTTGGCCCTGCAGTGATCTGTGACGTCTGACAATAATCAAAAATGTTTTAAAACAAGTAAAAGATTTTTGTGACTGCTTCACCTCTATATGTAATTCACGTTATTGATAATTGTAGAAAATGTAACAGGTTTTACATGTAGCTTTTTATATGCCTTGGTCAAAACAGAAAACCTAGCAAGAGGTATTACATTCTGTTGTGTGCAAAAGGGACCTTTCCTATATCTTCCTTCACTGCAATATCACGTCTTGCTGATGCTGTAAAATACCCTAGTGCCCCAAGCGGTATGGGTGTAGTTTACAGACATCCAAGGTAAGTACACTGCTCAAAAAAATAAAGGGAACACTTAAACAACACAATGTAACTCCAAGTCAATCACACTTCTGTGAAATCAAACTGTCCACTTAGGAAGCAACACTGAGTGACAATCAATTTCACATGCTGTTGTGCAAATGGGATAGACAACAGGTGGAAATTATAGCCAATTAGCAAGACACCCCCAATAAAGGAGTGCTTCTGCAGGTGGTGACCACAGACAACTTCTCAGTTCCTATGCTTCCTGGCTAATGTTTTGGTCACTTTTGAATGCTGGCGGTGATTTCACTCTAGTGGTAGCATGAGACGGAGTCTACAACCCACACAAGTGGCTCAGGTAGTGCAACTTATCCAGGATGGCACATCAATGCGAGCTGTGGCAAGAAGGTTTGCTGTGTCTGTCAGCGTAGTGTCCAGAGCATGGAGGCGCTACCAGGAGACAGGCCAGTACATCAGGAGACGTGGAGGAGGCTGTAGGAGGGCAACAACCCAGCAGCAGGACCGCTACCTCTGCCTTTGTGCAAGGAGGAACAGGAGGAGCACTGCCAGAGCCCTGCAAAATGACCTCCAGCAGACCACAAATGTGCATGTGTCTGCTCAAACGGTCAGAAACAGACTCCATGAGGGTGATATGAGGGCCCGACGTCCACAGGTGGGGGTTGTGCTTACAGCCCAACACCGTGCAGGACGTTTGGCATTTGCCAGAGAACACCAAGATTGGCAAATTCGCCACTGGCGCCCTGTGCTCTTCACAGATGAAAGCAGGTTCACACTGAGCACATGTGACAGACGTGACAGAGTCTGGAGACGCTGTGGAGAACGTTCTGCTGCCTGCAACATCCTCCAGCATGACCGGTTTTCCATTGGGTCAGTAATGGTGTGGGGTGAAATTTCTTTGGAGGCCGCACAGCCCTCCATGTGCTCGCCAGAGGTAGCCTGACTGCCATTAGGTACCGAGATGAGATCCTCAGACCCCTTGTGAGACCATATGCTGGTGCGGTTGGCCCTGGGTTCCTCCTAATGCAAGACAATGCTAGACCTCATGTGGCTGGAGTGTGTCAGCAGTTCCTGCAAGACGAAGGCATTGATGCTATGGACTGGCCCGCCCGTTCCCCAGACCTGAATCCATTTGAGCACATCTTAGACATCATGTCTCGCTCTATCCACCAACGTCACGTTGCACCACAGACTGTCCAGGAGTTGGCACATGCTTTAGTCCAGGTCTGGGAGGAGATCCCTCAGGAGACCGTCCGCCACCTCATCAGGAGCATGCACAGGCGTTGTATGGAGGTTATACAGGCAAGTGGAGGCCACACACACTACTGAGCCTCATTTTGACTTGTTTTAAGGACATTACATCAAAGTTGGATCAGCCTTTAATTTTGAGTGTGACTCCAAATCCAGACCTCCATGGGTTGAAAAATTTGATTTCCATTTTTTTATTTTTGTGTGATTTTGTTGTCAGCACATTCAACTATGTAAAGAACAAAGTATTTCAGAAGAATATTTAATTAATTCAGATCTAGGATGTGTTATTTTTGTGTTCCCTTTATTTTTTTGAGCAGTGTACTTACCACCATTTAGGCATGGAATAATGTGATGGACACTGGTTTGTCTTGTAGTGTCATACACTACACTACGTGGTATAAAAGACATGAAAGATGGGATTTGGTGTTGGCGTGGGTTTTCTAGTACAACGCTATAAAATTGTATTTTACAGATAAGTCCAAGCAGAAGGAAACCGAGCTGGAAAACACAGAGCGACACCGAAATAAGCCCCTAAAACTGACTCTACGTACAAAGTTATCTGCCAGTGATGTGAGTAGACAGACCCTTCAAGTACAAAGAACCCACACATAGACAGGGAACCCTGTTCGATACGACAAGCCAAAATTACACTAAAATGGTCTTCCAGAGGGGTTGTCCTTTCAGAGAAGATTGTATATGGTAGAAATGAAAATATGTCATAGGGAATCTGGTCTGGGGAAGCTGTGGCCTTCTAGAAGAGAGGTTTCACTATAGATCCATTTCAAAAGTAAAGCAGCACGCAAAGTGAGCCGACACTACAGTCATACAGGGAGAAGCAGGACAGACTGTAGGGTGGGAAAGTGCCATAGACCAATGCCTAGAGGTCCATCCCAGCCCTCCTCACAGCCTCCAGGAATGGTAAATAATGATCTGACGCTCCCCTCCTGGATTTAACAGTATTGCCATCCTAAGGCAACTGGACTAGGAGGACAGAAGATGGCAGCTGGTGCTGGCCCCCACAGAGGGGATGTGTTTGGGGTAGTATTTGGTGATGCACTGACTGCTGGGGTGGTATAATGTGCCGCAATGTGGTATTGTCGGCCCTGTCTACTTGTTCTGACCCTGCCTCCTGTCAGTTTGGGCCTCACTACAAAATAGGGTCACTTTTCGGGTTTTTTCCAGGGCCACTTCCCAGTTGATGCCTTGCCATAACCGCACAGTATTTGATACAATTACTAATGGTCCTTTTACCTGGCCTACCATTGGTGATAAAGCAAGTCAGTCATTGCTCATTTGACCCATGTCAAGTGTATGGGGGCAAACGCTCGTCACTATGATCACTTGGCCCCCATTATTTTACATTATATCAGCAGCACATCCCCTGCTTACTCAGAGCAATGTGCTGCCGTTAATGATCCAATTAGCCAACAAAGTAGGAAAGGATCGTACCAGTTGGTAGAAGGAATATTTGGGTCCATTCATATGCACCCTAGAAAAACAATCAGAAATAAATTTGGGTTCTTTTTCCCATTTTTACAGACTGGCATTGTTGCTCCGACTGTTCCCGCCCCAGAGTTGTCACATCATCAGGTCTGTGTAACCTTTATCTTGGATGAGGAAATCCTCGTACACATCTCCTTTATATTTTCTCTGCATTAAAGGGGTTGTCTCACTGCAACAAGTGGCAGTTATCATGTAGAGGAAGTTACTACAAGGCACTTACTAATGTATTGTGATTGTCCATATTGCCTCCTTTGCTGGCTGGATTCATTTTTCCATCACATTATACACTGTTCAAATCTAGGGGTCACGACCACCCTGCAATCCATCATCGGTGGCCGTGCTTGCACATTATATGAAAAATTGCCGGCCTCTCTGGTGGCTGGGACCGTGGGAGCGCACATAGGCACACATGCGCAGCAGATGCCATCCTGGCCACCTCATACCTGCACTGCAGCAGTGGTCGTAACCATGGAAACGAGCGGTGTATAATGTGATGGAAAAATGAATCCAGCCAGCAAAGGAGGCAATATGGACAATCACAATACATTAGTAAGTGGCTTGTAGTAACTTTCTCTACATGATAAATGCCTCTTGCTGAAGTGACACAGCCCCTTTGGGCTCATGCACACAAACGTATTTTCTTTCCGTGTCCGTTCCGTTTTTTTTTTGCAGACCATATGCGGAAACATTCACTTCAATGGGTCCGCAAAAAAACCTGAAGTTACTCTGTGTGCATTCCGTTTCCGTATGTCCGTATTTATGTTCCGCAAAAAAAATAGAACATGTCCTATTATTGTCCGCATTACGGACAAGGATAGGACTGTTCTATTAAGGCCTCTTTCACACAACCGTATGTATTTTTCAGTATTTTGCGGTCCGTTTATTCACTTATCCGTTGTTCCTTTTTTTTGTTTCCGTTTCGTATTTCCGCAAAAACATCTCTGTATGGTTTCCGTATGCGATCGTTTTTTTGCGGATTGCAAACGGAAACATAAAATTTGTAATCATTACTGTAATGTACTGTAATGTTTGTAAACAGTAAACACATGGGCAAAGTGGGCATGGATCCGCAAAATACGGATGACATACGGATGTGTTCCGTATGCATTCCATATTTTTTGCGGACCCATTGACTTGAATAGAGCGACGAAATGTTATTGGCAGACAATAATAGGACATGTTCTATTTGTTAGAGGAACGGATATACGGAAACGGAGTGCACACTCCTTTTTTTTTTTTTTTGCAGAACCATTGAAATAAATGGTTCTGCATACGGACCGCAAATGGAAACTGCAAAAACGGAACAGAAACTGAAAAAAATATGTTTGTGTGAAAGAGGCCTAGGGGCCAGCTGTTCCATTCCGCAAAATATGGAATGCACACGGATATCATCAGTACTTGTTGCGGATCCGTTTTTTGTGGACCGCAAAATACATACAGTTGTGTGCATGAGCCCTTTATCTTACTTTGCTCACACTTACCGTCAGTAAAGGCCAGTTCGCCGTGTTCGCCCGCGAACACATGTGGGCTGCCATTTTAACTCACAAGTCCGGCGATGCACAGGTAAGTCCTTACCTGTGCCTGTGCCGGGAGCCGGTCTGAAACAAATGCGGTCACCGGGAGCAGGCAGTTCCAAGAACAGCCAGATGAACGCCCCCGAGGCTGTTCTCGGAACTGCCTGCTCCCGCTGACCGTACTTGTTTTCAGACCAGCTCACGCACAGGTAAGGACTTGTGCATCGCCGGACTTGTGAGTTAAGATGGCAGCCCGCATGTGTTCGCGGGCAACCACGGCGAACTGGCCATCACTGCTTACCATACTGCTGGCTACTGACCTCTGTCTGCTGCCTCCTCCAGAGTAACGATGATGAGTGTTCAGTGTGTCGAGATGGCGGGGAGTTATTATGCTGTGATGGATGTCCACGGTCTTTTCACCTATCATGCCTTGTGCCTCCACTCACTTATATCCCAAGGTATGTTGTGTACATGTATTGTTGTATCTGTGTTTCCCATGTTCTCATTCCAGAGACAGACATTTGTAGACGGCACTGTTTCAGGACTCTTGCCTCTCATCAGTACAGAGCAGGGTGCTGGTTAGCTGGATACGGGTCATCTGTAACCAGCACTGTCTACAGATGGGTGTCTCCGGTTTAGCTAAAATGAGTTAATTTGCATACTTTTTCCCATGAAGCATTGTCTTAAAAATAAGTCACCATACTCCTCTGTGTTTGTTTAATGGGAAACAGTATCCCTTCTCCCTGAGCCTGTTTTCAGACGGTACCCCATCATTTGGTAAAGTTTGGTGGCACTGAAGTTACATGTTGTACATCTTGATTCCTATTTTGGAGACAGAACCAAATACCTTCGAATAAAGGATGCCACTTGGTGACATTGCTGTGTGCGTTTCACCTAGCTTTCCAAATATCCTGCTACATTTCAGGCTTGCTCCATCAGGGGCTGCCAGGATGTGCAGGAGGTTTCACAACAGTTGGAGATTCGCAAGTTGAAGACCACAAATCTATAGACTGAAGACTAGTCCTGATCATGTCTGACTGACACAGGTGCATGGCTTAGGGTATGTTCACACATAGTGGTTGATATGCGCTTAAAACCGCATCACAAAAAAGTGCTATGGTTTTTTAAGTGGTTGTGGTTTTTGCAGGTAAACATGTCAAATAAATGTTTCATCTCTAAAAACTACAACCTGAACTTCTGAACTCCCAGGTATGAATATACCCTTACCAGAGAGATTTCTGATACCAGTCCTTCACCTGTGTTAGTGGGACACAGCCAGGCCGGGTTTTCAGCCCATAGATCAGAGTGTTAGGAAGCAAGCAGACACACATTGAATTTGCTTTAGCTCTTAGCCGACATGTGACGTACTAGTAAGTCACAGCGGGAAGTGCAAATACGGTACTGGTACATCAAGATGATCGGGAGGGACTTCCGGTTCCGGCGCTAGTATGTGAGGAAGCTGGAAGCTGCTGCTCCGTACCGCCGCCAAATACATCTGCTAACATCGGCCAGCTGGGAGCTGTGAGAGGGCTGCTTCTGGCAGAGTGGAGCCCTGAAGGGTGTATGGAGCGTTACCTGCTAAGAAGTGGGCAGAAAACTTTTACTCAGACGGCAGCCGACGCTGATAGCGCAAGTGGAACTTCTCTTAAGATGGCGCCGTTCCCTCCCCCCTCGCCGAAACCTGCGTCTCCTGAGGAACAAGATCCCCAGATAGTGAACACGCAGCTGGAGGATCTGTTTGAAAGCACTGGTAAGGCGATTGATGTTAAAACTCTGGCCATTGAAGTGGCAAAACAACTAGCCCCCGATATCATAGCCTCTCTATCTACCACCCTGCATGCTGCACTGAATAAGCTTAAGGAGGAGGTGGACTTACAGGACCATAGGGTATCTGAGGTGGAACAACGGGTGGCCTGCATGGAGGAGGAGGCATCAGACACCGCACAGAGGATGCAGGATTTATTCCAACTGGCGGAGAAATTAAATGACCGCGTTGAGGACCTTGAAAACAGGTCTAGACGCAGCAATTTGCGACTGGTTGGGGTGCCTGAATCGGTACCGGTGATAGAACTTCGCCGAGTTTTTGAAATGGAACTGCCACAGGCCCTGGGGCTTCAGGGCGGAAGAAGGAAAGTGGAAAGGGCCCACAGAGTGGGACCATGGAGAGATCAAGGGTCGTCTGCTAACACCAGAACAGACCAAAGGCCAAGGCAGGCGATTTGCAAGTATTTAGACTACTCTGACAAAGAGGACATTCTGCGGGCTTACCGAGCAAGAAGGGAGCCGTTAATATTGAGAGGATCAAAGGTGCTACTTTTTGCCGATTACTCTGCAGAAGTGGCGCGTAAACGGAGGGCTTTTGGGCCTGTTTGTTCTAGCCTGTACAAAAACGGAACCAGATTTCAGTTAGCATATCCTGCTATTCTACGGATACAGTTGTCGGATGGTGGTGCTAAACAGTTCACGGATCCGGTGGAGGCGGAAGAATTTATGCGGCACCAAGTGAATCGTGGTCCTGGAGCTGTTGATATTGGGGAGGATCGTCAAGTTACCTCCTTGCGACAGGGAGATAATGGCTGGCATCGGGTACATCAAACCTCCTCGTCTCTTCCACAGAGGATGAATAAGATTCCAAAATCTTCGGGAGCAAAGTTCACACGGCAGACGGGTGGACTGTGATATCAATGTCAGGTTATGTTCTGAATATTAGAAATTATCTTCATAGCTTTGGGGGAGGGGAGAGGGAGTTTATTCCTTGTTCGCCATGTCAGAAGTATTTACAGTGACTTTTACAATGCCCGGGGACTCTGGTCAGTAACTGCTAATAGGCGGTGGTGGTGAGCGTCTAATACTAGAAAAAAGGGAGTACTAAAACTAATGTGATGTTTCTGTGGTTCTTCTTAGTTTACTTATATTGCTTAGCCATAGTTCCTATGTGGCTTATTTTTTTATGTTTTAGGGCAATCTATGTGCAATCAATGTGTAATGATGAATGGAGTGCTGTCGGGCTGGGAGGCAGTGCTTCTTTGGTTAATATTCAAACTGTGACAGCAAGGTGGGGAGGGGTTCTCTGCCGTCAGGTGGGTCTTACGTAACTATTTCATTTATGAGAATAATCTCGTGGAATGTAAAGGGGTTGAAATCACCCAATAAGTGTATGAAAATTCTGAGGCATTTGCGCAGATTGAAGGCGGATATTGCCTTGTTGCAGGAGACCCACCTGCCGGCGGCGGACTTCCACAGGATGAAGAAGTTGTGGGTGGGGGAGGTATATGGCTCTGCGGCGGTGGACAGAAAAGCAGGCGTTTTAATCTTGATAGGTCGCCACTTGTCACATACTGTTCACTCTGTAGCAGCGGAGGATGCAGGCAGGGTGTTATGTTTGCATATTTCTGGCCTGTTTGGGGACATTAGCCTTTACAATATCTATGCACCCATTATGGGCCAGAAAACTTTCTTTGATTCTTTATGCACCAGATTGTTACAGGATACACATGGTGTAAAAGTATTAGGGGGCGATTTTAATGCCGTAATGAATCAGCATGAGGACAGGAGGACTTCTAGTGATATTTGTCGTCATAATCCTCTGGGGGACTTTGCCGAGTCGTTGTCTCTCAGGGATATGTGGAGGGTCTCCAATCCTCAAGGCAGGGAGTTTACTCACTATTCCCATGTGCACAAGAGTTGGTCGAGAATTGATTACTTTTTAGTATCGGCAGCTATTGTGCATAGAGTAACCGATATTGTTATAGGAGATATGGTAATATCGGATCATTCACCTCTCCTAATGGATATCAGGGAAATGTGCAAGGGGGGAGGGGAGTATATATGGAGATTTCCTAATTATTTGGTGAAGGATGCAGAGTTTGTAAAATTATTAAAAGGATGGTGGATGGAATTTGTTGATGACAATGGGCAGCATGTGAATGATCCGATATTATTTTGGGAAACGGCCAAAGCTGTATTGAGGGGAAGGTTGATGGCGTATGTATCCTCCATTAGGAAAATAGCCAGAAATCAGTATGAGAAGGCAAGTACATGTTTAAAGGAAGCCTATAGTAACTTTTTCTTGGCCCAGACCCAGATTACTAAAGAACGCTGGATCTCGGCTAAGAGAGACTTTGATGAATGGGCAGAGAAAATAGAGATTTCAAAGAGGTCTCAACTGGAGGCCAGGTTGCACAGATTTGGCAATAAGTCAGGGAAGCTATTAGCTTCTTTAGCCAAAGGTAGGCGTCCTTTGAACCATATCCAAGTGGTGAGGAAAGGGGATGGGACCAGGGAGCACAGACCACAACAGATCAACCAATTGTTCGAACGGTATATGGCAGCATTTTATCAGAATACTGGGGATAGGGTGGAAGAGGGGAAGGCTTTTTTGGAGCGTATGTCCTTACCAACTTTGACAGTGGAACAGTTGGAGGTTTTGAACGCCCCTTTGTCGGCAGTGGAGGTTCAGGCGACTATAAAGTCCTTTCCTTCCGGTAAAGCCCCAGGCCCGGATGGGTATACGGCGGACTTTTATAAAGCATTAGATGCTCAGGTGGTGCCTTATTTGACGTCCCTGTATTCTTCCATAGTGGAGGGGACTCCGTTGTCAGAGCATATGAACACGGCGTATATAACGTTACTCCATAAAGCTGGGAAAGATCCGGAGGATTTGGCGTCTTATAGGCCGATATCCCTGATCAACCATGACATTAAGATCATATCAAAATTGCTTGCTAATAGGTTGGCGACGGTTCTTCCCTCTTTGATTTCTCCTGCACAGGTTGGTTTTATTAAAGGTAGGGCGGCTGTCACTAATTTGAGAAAAGTGTTGTTGGCCCTCTCTGTGACTGGCAAGGCGGAGTACCGGGGGCGGGACCCAGCCATCCTCACTTTAGATACGGAAAAGGCTTTCGATAGCATTAATTGGAGATGGCTGGGTCTAGCTTTGGATTCAGCGGGTATTACAGGATTGTTTCGCACTCTATTAGATGGTCTATATTTAGGTCCAAAGGCAAGGGTTTGTACAGGGGGATGTATATCTGATTCTTTTTTGTTGAAGAGGGGAACTAGGCAGGGATGCCCCTTGTCTCCTCTCCTGTTTGACTTGGCTATAGAGCCTTTGTCCAGATGGCTTGATTCAGGAGATTTCTTTGAGGGTTTGGAGGTGGGCAGGAAGCAACTGTGTACGGCGTTGTTTGCTGATGATATCTTGCTTTTCTTATCTGACCCTCAAAGGGATATTGGGAGGATTATGGTTGCACTAGAGGAGTTCGGCCTTCTCTCAGGGTTGAAGATTAATAAATCAAAAAGCGAGATACTATTTCTAAAGGGTGGGGGGCGGAGGGTTTTAGGTGACGAAATGGGGGGTATACCTATCGCTAGATCTTACATAACTTACTTAGGGATCAAAGTGGGGATTACTCCCGAGTCTTTATATAGACTGAACTATGACCCATTAATAACTAAAATAATTCAAGAATTGCATAGGTGGCATGATCTGCCGCTGTCGTTGCTGGGGCGTAATCATCTTATTAAGATGATGTCAGTTTCTAAATTGCTATATCCTATGCAGACGATCCCTATTCTGTTAAAACATAAAGATGTCTCCAAACTGGTCAAAGCATTCAAAAATTTTTTGTGGCAAGGCAAGAGACCTAGGATATTAATGCGTTCCCTGACTAAGGGAATTGAGCAGGGAGGGATAGCATTCCCTGATATTAGAAACTATAATCTGGCGTGCATGGCAAGGCATATTTGCGACTGGATTAACGATTCTAGTTTTTACTCAGCTTTACTGTTGGAAAAGGAATTCTGTGCTCCCTGGTCTCCGGTGGCGTTGCTGCATTCGCGGTTGCAGGTGATCCCTGTTTGGATCAAACAGTCTTTATTAGTTAAGGACACAATAGCCGCATGGAGGATTCTTAGGAAAAAGTACTGGTTGTCGTACAGAATCTCCAAGCATCTTCCACTGTGGAACAATCCTGAATTCTCACAGGGTAATAAAAACAAGCTGTTTGAGGAATGGAGGAGGAAGGGGATTTTGTGCGTGAAACAGTTATTGCATGATTCGGACCCTAGGTGGCTGACAGGAGAGGAAGTGATGGAAAAGTTTTCTTTGTCGTTATTTCAGACTATTCAGTGGTCTCAAGTGAAGGAGGCAGTTGTGAACCAGCTAGTTTTGGTGCAGAAGGAAATACGTAAAAACACTCTGGATAAGATCTTGGACCTGGGGGGTGGGAGGGTCTCGATTTCTACGATATATGCAGATATGCGGAAGGAAGAAGGGATGAGAGATGGGAGTAAATGTTTTGGAAAATGGGCGGAGCAACTGAATGATGACGACATTGAACCAAAGATAGTGAAAGGGTGGGAAGTAGTGAGGAGGCATATAATTAATGAGTCATGGAGGGACACCCAGTTCAGACTTATGCACAGAGCTATTTATGGTTTTAATATTCCCCCTCATCCAGCTAAGCCAGACAGGATTACCAATTGCCCGAAATGTGGGATAGGGTTCCCTGATCTATTCCATGGGATATGGACGTGCCCAAATAGTAAAAGGCTATGGGTGGAAGTGGGGAATTTGGTTCGGGGGATCTGGGGAAGAGAGCTTCCATTATCAGCTACTCTGTATCTATTTCACTACGAGGAGGGAGAGGTAGGGCAATGTGGGATACCCCGCTTGTTCCATACGATATGTATGGTAGTGAAGCGTAGCCTCCTGCGACAGTGGCTTCAAGATGATACCCCAAGTTTACAGGCTATAATTGAGCAGCTAAAGCATGTTTTTCATATAGAAAGGTTAAATTCTCTTGCAGAAAAGGAACGACAGGCAAAAGGGTTGTTTCAAAAATGGAAACCGTTTATTAAGTATTGTATGTCAAATACGGAGATACAGCTGATCATGAAGCCGTTCACACTCACGGAATGGTACATAATGGGTCAATTGAAAGGGACACTTGGTCGTCTGCTCCTTAGTCTAGCCAACTCTTCTTGATTCAATGCAAGTGTATTGATTGTTTATGCTACTATACATTGATTGTGAACTATGAATACTTTGTACTACGGAAAACATATTGCCCTATGTTTATGATTGTACTGTCTGTGGCACTTGAAGTGCCTTACTTTGTTTTGTTGTTTGTGTTTTAAAAAAAAATAATAAAGAATTATAAAAAAAAAAAAAGATGATCGGGAGGGCATCGGAGTTGTGCGCGCCCGATCAGTGGACTGGCCCGGCCGTTACTGACAGCCAGGACCGTGCTGTATCCGCCGGCATCGCTATAAACACCGATGCCAGTGGATTAAACCTTTTATATGCCGCAATCAAAGCTGACTGCAGCATATAAGAGGATGGTCTGCCTCTCCATCTGCCCCCCACGCTGCAGTGACAGGGGGCCAATGACTGCCATGGCAACCCCAAGCAATACAAAGGCCTCGGGGCCTGCCATGGACGGAAGCCTGTGAGGCCCAGCCCCCAGACTGGGTCTCACAGGCACACTGTCAGTGCATTACACTGACAGTCAATGTAGTACAATACAGCATGTATACTACATTGAAACAGGAGTCAGACCCTGGGACAAAAATAAAAAGTGAAATCACTTTCAAAAATGCTTTATTATGTAAAACTGAAACAAAAAAATAAAATAGACATATTTGGTATCGTCGTTGTCGCTGCTGCTTTATAAAAATATCACATGCTCTATCCTGTCAGCTGAATGCTGTAAAAAACAAAAAATAAAAACAAAAACTGTGCCAGAACAGCCATTTTTTGGTTACCTTGCCTCACAAAAAGCATAATACCAACCGATCAAAAATCATATGTACGGGGGGCGTGGCTAGGCTGCCGAACGAGATGGCCGCTTGAGTGAAGAGCTCCAGCACCTCAGCTACTGTAATCTTGCCTACCCGTCTGAAATCATACCGAGGTGGCATCTAACTGCTCCCACAGATGCACAACTCCTCGCTGACAATATGGGGAAAACGAAGAAGCACCTGCAGAGACTGCAGGACGGTAACCTGGAGAGCTACTTCGACTGGGGAAGATTCAAAGATGGCGCCGATGGAATAGACAAGGCTACACTGGGATCCCCTATCAGCGCAATGGCTCTCACAGCTCGTTCACCCTCCCCACCGGACATATCCGACAGCACTAACCTGCTACATGAGTCGCCTCCGTCGCTCCCACCGACACCAGAGGAGGCCAAAGCTCCAGGGCAAGCTCCGCATGGGATCCAAAATGGTGCCCTTCCTCCGGCGCAGCAGGACCAGCTGCTTAGATTCCCTCATCCACAGCTGACTACAGTGCATTCCGGAGGTCAACCACAGCTAAGTGAGTACACCTCTCACAACACTGTACCCCTAGATCCCTTCCAATTGCTTCCCACCTCTGATAAACCTATCACTGAGGACTCTCTCAAAACTATGCTACTAGCCCTGAAATCCTCCCTGCAGACAGATATTGCGGGATTGATTAATCCTCTCTCTGCCAGACTGCAGACAACAGAGGACAAGATACAGCATGTGGAAACAAAAATGGGTGACTTTGCAACATCCCAAAATGCTATCATTGGCGCCCATAATGCCCTGGCTGATGAGCTGGAAGCTGTCAAGCTAAAAATGGCGGACCTGGAAGATCGTTCCAGACGGAACAACGTAAAATTTAGGGGTATTCCTGAAGACGTTGCCCCCCAGGAACTGCAAACCTATCTAAAAGGGCTAATAAGGGCACTTTTACCACAGATTCCAACACCTGATATGATTATTGACAGGGCCCACAGACTTCCTAAACCTCCACATCTTGGCCCTAACATCCCGCGCGACACTTTAGCACGCATCCACTTCTTTCATACTAAAGAGGCACTCATGGCTGCGGCACGAAATAAAACCCCATTACCTGCTCCATACCAGAAAGTCAAACTTTACACAGACCTTTCTATGGTCACCCTCCGCCGACACAGAGCACTACTGCCTATCACGACTGCTCTCCGAGACAATGATTTCCCCTACAAGTGGGGTTATCCCCTGAAGATTCTCAACCGCAAAAACGGACAAACACACGCTATCAAGACCCTGGAAGAAGGGAAACAACTACTCCATCTCTGGCAGATTCCATTGTCCTCAAGTAACGCGGACGCTGACCCCACCTCCATACTGTAGCTCCTGCTACCTCACACACATCAGAGGGCTGACGCCCTGAGTTTATCCCCTATAGATGACAACTTATAAACCAGGACTTCCGCAGTTGCGGTACACTGTTTATTCCTACCTCGCTGGGACTCTCTGTGATATCCTACTTGGGAGTCCTAACAGCACCTCACACGAATTGGTGCAGGTCCTCTGACACCACTCACCCTTTCGGTTTATTCCAACTCTAGCACTGAACTCTCGCCCTGTTTCTATACGCCCCTAACTCCCACCAGTTGTCTTTTTTACATAAACTTATGCGCAATGTGAATAAACTGAAACAGGGGAAGGTAATCCTCTGCGGGGATTTCAACACCGTCTTACAGCCTGCTATTGACTCCACATCCCCTACAAAGCGACCAGATGCAGGGGTTGCTTCCTTCTTGCATTCTGAAAGCCTTACAGATGTATGGAGAGCTCAGCATAGCCTAGAAAGGGACTTTACCTTTTTTTCCCCAATACATATGTCATATTCGCGAATAGACATGTTTGTGGTAGACCACTCCTCCCTACTCCACACACTTTCCACTGACATTGGCCTTATTAAATGGGCAGATCACGCCCCGATCACCATCACCCTTGAGAAGTAGTTTCAATCACCAAGAGCCCCTATTTGGAGGAATAATACATTTCTCTTCAATAACCCGAAGCATGTATTGGAACTTTCCGCACACTTAAATGAATACTTTCACAGCGGATCAGTTTCAAACAAATTTGTCTTGTGACAAGCCCACAAAGCGTACATACGGGGCTCTTTAATTAAACTGAACTCCACTGTAAGAAAATTTAGAGAACGAGACATTACACAAACCTGCTAATATGGAGGCAATAAACAAACCCGCTCCAACCCCTCAGTGTTCCAATGAACTTAGGGTAGCACGGAATAAGCTTAGTAGCCTGCTACTCCAAAACTACCATAAATACCTCGTACGGCTTCATTCTAAATATTATTCCCAGGGCAACAAAGCGGGCAGACTCTTGGCGCAACAACTAAAAGCTCAACAGTCAAAGTCCAAAATACCACATCTGTCACACCCCACAACTAAAGCAAAATTGATAGATCCCCGAGACATTCCCAACCAATTTAAAATGTACTATCAAACACTCTACAACCTAAAAGATAGCACCCCTCTACCTGAAACTTACTCTACTTTAGTGGAGAAATTCCTCTCACAGGCGTCCCTTCCCACTCTCACCCAACCACAATTGCAGTCCCTCAATGCACCATTTTCAATCACAGAAATTATAAAGGTAATTACATCACTCCCTATGGGCAAATCCCCAGGTCCCGATGGACTCTCTAATGAATACTTTCGCCAATTTCAACCTGTTCTTGCTCCCTACATGCTGGAAATGTTTAATGCGGTACAAGAGGGACACTCTTTCCCCCCGGACATGTTGGAAGCATTAATAGTCACTATCCCAAAACCTGGCAAAGTACCAGACACACCCCAGAACTTCCAGCCTATCTCACTGCTTAATTCCGACATAATTTTTTTTGCCAAGATCATTGCCAATAGATTAGCTCTACTCCTCCCTTCACTGATCCACCCTGACCAAACTGGATTTGTGACTGGTCGACAAGCATCTAATAACACTAGACGGATTGTAGACTTTTTTAATTACGCTGAAATGCATAATCCCCCAATGCTTGCGATCCCATTAGATGCAGAAAAAGCGTTTGATCGCCTGCACTGGGATTACACATTTTCTACTCTCCGTCATATGGGCTTTTCGGGACAAATACTACAGGCTATTCACAGCTTATACTCTTCTCCCTCCGCGAAAGTCTGGGTTAACGGAGTAGTGTCAGATCCATTTGGAATTACTAACGGACCTTTATTGTTTATTCTGGCACTGGAACCCTTGGCACAGACCATAAGGAACTCACCTTCAATAGCTGGAGTAGAAATGGGAGGAAGATCCCATAAAATCACACTCTATGCAGATGATATCATCCTCACATTAACTGACCCTATCAACTCTCTAGACACCGCCCTCAAAACGATCTCACATTACGGATCCCTTTCCTACTATAAGATTAACAACACTAAATCTCAAGCTCTCCCTATTAACATACCGCCGAGAGAAGTAGCCTCTTTAAAATCCTTCCATGATCTGGACTGGCAAATATCAGAGCTCCCATACCTGGGAGTTAAGATTACTTCGCCTTGCCTTCTACTTTATAGTGGAAACTACCACCCCCTTCTAGCCACCATGTTGAATAACTTTAACAGCTTCTCTATCAAAGCATTGTCCTGGGTGGGTAGAGTAGCATCTTTCCAAATGATGACCCTCCCCAAGCTTATATATATATTTCATGCCCTCCCGGTCCCTACTACATTTTTCAAAAAAGCAGACGATTCTGGGTAAGTACATCTGGGGACCAACCAAACCCATAGTAGCACGGGCATTATTGTCCAAGAAAAAACATGCTGGTGGACTAGGCCTCCCTGATATTAAGGACTACTTCCGAGCAATAGCACTCTCCTTCGCCCGGGAATGGTGGACCCCAGATGACACAAAAGCATGGATCCAGATCGAATCACACACAATAAAACACGCCACTTTAAAAGACTATTTGATCCATTTGTTGTGGAACCCATCCCAGCCACATAGCAACCTACTAACGATAACACATGTTAGCAACCTATGGTCCACAATTCACAGAACACAGAATGACTCACACTCCGCCCTCCTACCACAAGCCACTATAAGAACACTGGAACTAAACATCTCTGACATTAACCTGACAAATTGGCGAGGAAAAGGGATCACTTCCATATCTCAAATCATGTCAGACGGCCGACTCCTCCCCTTTGACTCACTTCACCACTTATTCACATTGCCGCATACAGAATTCTATAACTACCTAAGAATCCGACACATTATTGCAAAAATTACACAATCTCCACCCCCAATAAACTCTGACATATTGAGACTATTTCAATTCCCGTCCCTCTTTAAAAAAACACACAACGCGATATGTGTACGACATATTAGGAGATAAAGCCACTTTCACCAAAACTTTACCCATTAAAAAATGGGAACTATAGTTAAGTCCTTCCTAGATGAGGACTGGGTTCTAGCTATCAGATTCCTGGTTTCTAACTTCAAATGCGTCACCCACTACGAAGCGGAGCTGAAGACCCTCCTACATTGGTACTTTACTCCACAGAGACTGAATACAATCTACCCCTCATCCTCCCCCCCCCCCCCATTGCTGGAGAGGATGCGGCGCTAGAGGCTCCCTACTTCACATTCTGTGGGCATGCCCCATACTCACCCCCTACTGGCACAGTGTCTTTGACTTGATTTCTGGGATATCAGCCCAGATTATAGAACCTCTTCCTGAATTGGCTCTCTTGTTCTTGGGTATACACAACAAAATCCCCCCAGCACGCAGTAACGTTGTGGGACATAACCTACTCAGCGCTAAGCTGATTATTACACGTCACTGGAAGCAACTAGCCTCACCAACCATAGCTGAGGTCATACAAGAGGTCAACACGTCATGCAGGTATGAACACTCAATGCCACCCACGATTATCTCCCTCAAATCCAGGCAACTCACTTGGGGTCCATGGTTCCATAACCCCAACTATTCCCCCTGAATTACAGAGATACTCCACCTACCTAGGACAAGAGTGGAACAACGGAAATCAGATAGGCACTCGCCCCTCAACTATGTTAGATTACGACTACTATTACCTCACTGCCCCTCTTTCCCTTCCCCCCTTTCCCTCCCCCCCTTACCCCTCACTGTTATGGTCTATTTGTTACGGATCTTATCATACCCCACTCTTACTATGCAAATTACCTATGTATAATGGCGTTCTATAAGTAAGCCTATTGTATAGGCATATATTGTTGTACATCAAAATACTACGGTATATGGCTTTTTCTTTTTGTCCCACTAAAACGCCAATAAAAACGATTTACTCAAAAATCATATGTACCCCAAAATAGTACAAACAAAACTGGAATGTTGGGGTGCATCAGGGGGGCTTCAAAAGCGACATGGCAACTTAAAATTATCCCAGCGACATCTGCCCTCTAAAATCCATATGTTGCTCCTTCCCTTCTGAGCCCTGCCATGTGCCCATACAGCAGTTTACAACCACATGTGGGTAGTTTCTGTAAACAGCAGAATAAGGGTAATACATATTGAGTTTTGTTTGGCTGTTAATCCTTGCTGCCTTACAGGAAAATATACATGTAGATTAAAATGGAAAATCTGCAAAAAAAAGTGAAATTTTGGAATTTCTCCTCTACTGTATATTCCTTAAATTTTTGTGGAACACCTGAAGGGTTATCAAAGTTTGTAAACTCATTTTTGAATAACTTGAGGGGTGTAGTTTCTACAAGAGGGTAGTGTATGGGTGGTTTCTATCATGTAAGCCTCAGAAAGTGACTTCATAGCTGAATTGGTCCTTAAAAAAGTGGGTTTTGGAAATTTTCTTAAAAGTTTTCTAAAATTCTAATCCAAACATAAAAAATAAAATTACACTTACAAAATGACGCCAACATAAAGTAGACATATGGGAAATGTAAAGTAAGAACAATTCTTATGAGGAAAATTGCGAATTTTTCCAAATGTTTGGTAAATTTGGGATTTTGTTTTATAAATAAAGGTGAAATATATTGACTCAAATTAGCCACTGTCATGAAGTACAATGTGTCATGAGAAAACGGTCTCAGAATGGCCTGGATAAGTAAAAGCGTTCCAAAATTATTACCACATAAGGTGACACATGTCAGATTTGAGACAAATGGCCGGGCAGGAAGGTGAAAACTGGCCCGTGGTAGAAGAGTTTAAAGGGGTATTCTAGCAAAATAAAAGAACAATTCTATTGCTTTAAAAAAAATAAACTGTTACTCACCTTTCTGATCCCCAGTCACGGCTGTACTTTGCTCCACTTCTGCTGACATCTTGACAAATCAGGAAATGGCTGGGAATTCTAGGAACAAACCAATCACTGGCTGAGGAGGGTAATCAGTGCAGCCAGTGATTGGCAGAGGGGCATTCCCTGCCATCTGACGCCGTGTTGAGTAGTCAGCAGGAAGTGGAGCACATTGGGAACCATTGGAACGGCCATGGTGGGGGATCGGGGAGGTGAGTTAAAGCAGTTTTATTTGATTTTTTCTTGTTTTTACTGTAATACCCCTTTAACTACACTAAAAGAAAAAGTCTTCCTTAGTTCCACTGGTAAGTACAAATGTTTTACAAACTCTCTTATCTTTCTGCGGTCTTTTTAGTGGAACATGGAGATGTGACTCTTGCAAGAAAGATGGACCACTGGCAGGCAGATGCAAGGACCCCAGTGATAAGGATGCTATGATGCAGACTGTAAGTGGCTCATGATTTTGTAAACCATTTTAGGAGTTGATCTGTCTGTAGATGGTATTGTAGCAGTCAGATCACAGAGGCAGTTCAAAGATCTGCACTGGTGTGAGCATTACCAGATCTACTAGGACGCCCTAAGGCCCCTTTCACACGAACGATACGGATTGTGTCAGGATGCGTTCAGGGTGCGTTCCGTAAAAACTTGCACCATTTCGCAAGCAAGTTCAGTCAGTTTTGTCTGAAATTGCATTCGGTTGTTCATTTTTTCCCACGAGCGTGCGATCAGTTTTAAGCTGTTTTTCACGCCCGTTAAAAACAACTGAAGATTTACAAACAGCATCTCCTAGCTACCATCAGTGAAAAACGCATTGCACCCAGACTGCGTCCAGGTTACATCCGTTTTTCACTGAAGCCCCATTCACTTCTTTGGGGCCAGGGCTGTGTGAAAAACGCAGAATATAGAATATGCTGCGATTCTCACACAACGCAGAAATGATGTGTGAAAAAAAAAAACGCTCATGTTCACAGACCCATTAATAGATGGGTCAGGATTCAGTTCGGGTGCTACGCGTTCACGTCACACGCTGCACTCGCTCATGTGAAAGGGGCCTAAGGCATTTTTTGGTGACTTTTCTGACAGAAAGGCCATGATAAATTTTATCAGTGTTGCCATTTGGTAAAAACTATAGATTAGATCTGTTTTGTGAAACTAATTCTATAAATTAGTCAGTAGCACAAGAAAATTTATAGTATTTGTTCTGTCTTCACAGGAGGCTACACAGAATTCAGCAATGGAAAGCAGCACGGACAGTCAGGTCCTCCCAGAGAACAGTGAGTCATACAGGTAATAATTAGAGAAATATAATAATAATAGTTGAGAAAATATAAAGACATTAGAAACAATAATAGCGCTGGCACTGTGTATATACTCTCATCATATCCCGTAGTAGTTCTTTTCAATTAGGGCCTTATTAAACCAAAGGCCTCTTTCACACGGGCGAGATTTCGCATTGCGCCTGCACTGAATCCGGACCCATTCATTTCTATGGGGCTGTGCACATGAGCGGTGATTTTCACGCATCACTTGTGCGTTGAGTGAAAATCGCAGCATGCTATATTTTGTGCGTTTTTCGCGCAACGCAGGCCCCAAGTGAATAGGGCTGCGTGAAAATCGCAAGCATCCGCAAGCAAGTGCGGATGCGGTGCGATTTTCACGCATGGTTGCTAGGTGACGATCGGGATGGGGACCCGATCTTTATTATTTTCCCTTATACATGGTTATAAGGTAAAATAATAGCATTCTCAATGCAGAATGCTTAGTAAAATGTGGATTTAGGGATTAAAAAAAAATAATAATTAACTCACCTCCTCCTCTTGATCGTGTAGTTGCCGGTCTCTTCTTACTGCTTTAATCATGAGCTGCCGGCTAAAGGAACTGTGGTGACGTTACATCACATGGTCCATCACCATGTGATTGGACCATATGATGAGCCCAGTGACGTCACCACAGGTCCAGAAGAAAGAGCAGAGACCGGCAGCTATGGAGGAGGCAAGTTAATTTTTTATTTTATTTTTAACCCTCTATTGACCTTCTACTAAGCATTCTGTATTAAAGAATGCTATTATTTTCCCTTATAACCATGTTATAAGGGAAAATAATAAAATCTACAGAACACCTAACTGAAACCCGAACATCTGTGAAGAAGTTCGGGCCTGGATACCACATTCAGTTTTTTCTCACACGCGTGCAAAATGCATTGCACTCGCGCGGAAAAAACTGAACCACGCAACGCAATCGCAGTGAAAACTGACTGAAATTGTGTGCTCACTCACACAAATTCCCCACCACGCACCCGCATCCTATCCAGCCCCAATCTGTAACGCCCGTGTGAAAGAGGCCAAACACTTTTTGGGCCAATTATCAGGAACAAGCATTCATAGGAACGCTCATTCCTGATAACTGGCCTGTACAATTGAGCAGACAATAAACAAGCAAATACCCATTTGCATCTTTTAGCTACACCATTATCAGGAGCGCATCTCCCTGTGTAATCAGGGATGTGCTGCCGATAATCATTTGAACTGAATGAGGGTGGAGCAGCTTTATAGCAGTCGTTCCTCCCAAAATAAGTTTGCATCAGTCTGTGTAAGGCTCCATTCACACCTCCGTGGTGTGTTGCGGACCCGCAAATTGCGGATCTACAACACACCCGCCCGGCACCCCTATAGAAATGCCTATTCTTGTCCGCAGCTGCGGACAAGAATAGGACATGTTCTATCTTTTGCGGAGCTGCGGACCTGAAGATCGGGGCCGAGCTCCGCAAATGCGGATGCTGACAGCACACTGTGTGCTGTCTGCATCCATTCCGTCCCCATAGAGAATGAATGGGTCCGCACCCGTTCCGCAAATTTGCGGAACGAATGCGGACCCATTTGCGGACCCATTTGCTAGCCGAGCCTAGCGTATTGCCACTAATGTCTCAGATGAGACAACCCCTTTAATGACCCTGCCCGTTAGATCTTACAATATTAGGAGATACGAGGAGTGTCACATACACTACAAAGCGCACATTTTATCCAAGGGATTCTTCACTTTAAAATTGAAACGTGCACGCAGGTATGTTTTTCAGTCATAACAATGGCCTTTGGTCAAGCAGCTTTACCCATGATGATCAGAATAACCAGGGTTCAGGTGATTATAACAGCAAGAGGAACATAGAAATACACGGCACCCATTGAAATCATTACATGTGAAATATATAGGCGACCGTGAAATATATGGTCATTGTGAGACCTCCAGGAAAAGTGTCACCGACCACTGACCATAATAATGCTGTGAATGCTCTTTTTTCTTGCAGTGTAATACAGAACACACAGCTGTGCTCTGATCAGCACCAGATATACAACCAGCAAACATCCCAACCTAAAATGTGTCCCACATCCCAAGCCTACTCTCAGCTGCAGACGCAGAGCTCCCATCAGCCCCTGCCTAAACCCCTGAATGGTCCTCCTTTACTATCACGCCCATGTCCCTCTCAAACCCCTCTGCCACAGATTTGCACACAGCTTCCTCTTGGGCCCCAAGTTAGGAACTCCCAAAAAGTTCACACTCTTGCACATCCACCCCATATTCAGAGCTACACTGCAGTAGTGCCACAGGTTCCTCTTCCAAATAATGTTCAATCCCAGTTACACCCGGCTGAGGGCAGCCTCCTGCAAGAAGCCTGTTCTGGGGTCAGCAATGTACATCAGTTTGAGAGGCCTCCTCCTTCAGCACCTAGAGCAGAACGCTGTCCTCCATTTGGACCAGCTCGAGGAGACATGATGCCAGGGTCTGGATTTTTACAGCAAGAAATGGCTGAAGCTAAGGTGAGTAGTTCATTAGTTGAATTCTGATCTATTGTTCATTCAGTGAAACCCTATGGCAGGAATTTTATCTACAAAGGACATGGACCTTGTACTATGTTACCTGGTGTTTGAGAAGTTCTGAATACCAGACCGCTGAGCACGGAACAAGATAACCACAAAATACCGTATGTACAGTGACATGCCATATGTAAAAGAGGCATTAACCTCCATATCATATCACCTTATACACAATTAGACAAAAGAAGTGAATAACATTGATTATCTGGTGACCATGGCATCTGTCAAGGGTGGGATATATTAGGCAGCATGTAAACAGTTAGTGAGGTTGTGATGGAAGCAAGGAACAAGTGTAAGCATCTAAGCGACTTTCACAAAAACCAAAATGTAATGACTGGGTGACAGCATCTCCAAAACAACAGGTCTTGTGAGCTGCTCCTGGTATGCAGTGGTTAGTATCTACCAAGTGGTCCAAGGAAAGACAGCTATCATGAAAAAGGATCGTTAATGCACAAGGTAATTGAAGGATAGTGAGTGACCCGCTGGTTCACTGCCAAAGGGTTAATGCTATGGTTCACTGTTAAAGAGTTAAGGTTATAACCTAAAATGGTTCACTGTTAGGCCCCATTCACACGTCCGTAACACCGGCAATGTGCATTCTGCATTTTGCGGACCGCACATCGCCGGCACCAATAGAATATGCCTATTCTTGTCCGCAATTGCTGACAAGAATAGGACATGTTCTATTTTTTTCGGGAATGGAAAAGCGGATAATAAATGGGTCCGCAATTTCGTTCCGCAAAATGTGGAACGAAATTGCGGACGTGTGAATGGGGCCTAAAAAGGATTAATGTATGCTAACTATGCATTTCCAGTGGTACACATGGCTAATGTGACTTTACTGTGCAGTATGTATTCCAAAAGGCTGTATATGGAAAGTAAACAGTTAACTGGCAGTTCTTAGTAATAGTTGCCGGGCGGGTGGTAGGCTGGCCCCACTTTCCCTTGGCTAGTGAGTAGTTATTGGCAAGTCAGCCAAGAGTGAAGACGTGTATGCTGCTGTTAGTGAAAGCAACGCAAGCTGAAGTAAGAGAAAGGAATTCTCCAAGGAGACACCATCCCTGTGAGTAAAAGCTTGCAGAAAAGCAGCTTTGCTAAGAACCAGCCTGTGATGGAAAAAAAACATAGAATTTTTGCAGAAGGATGTAGACCACAAGTGCTTGGACAGAGACAGTAAAAGTAACACACACATATGGCTTTAGACTTTACTGCACATGGTTAGGGTTATATTGCTTCTGGCACCTGACACACTGAGAAGGACTGGCCATTACATAGTAACATAGTTTATAAGGCTGAAAAAAGACATCTGTCCATCCAGTTTGGCCTGTTATCCTGCAAGTTGATCAAGAGGAAGACAAAGGCAAGTTGATCCAGAGGTAGAAGCCAATTTTCCCCACTTAAGGGGAAAGAAATTCCTGAACTTCACCCCGCAGCTGGGCATTGTAGCTGATCGATGGGGGTGCTGGGTGTCAGATCTCCACCAACATTCATGACCTATCCCAGGCTCGGACTGGCTCACTGGGGTACAGGTGAATCCCCAGGTGGGCCCCTAAGCAAGGTGGACCCCCAGTTTCCCACCCCTTGAACAGCAGCACATGACACAGTATAATGGCTGCGCTACATATAGATAGGCAGCATACAGTATCTCAACCAGCCTATGCTCATATAAAAACTGGGTAGATTATTTAAGAAACTACCCAGGGTATTATTATAGATCCATCCGGCAGCAGAGATAACTTATAGGTATAGAGGGGGGTAGGCCAGTATCTCCTTTTCCCAGGGACCCACCTCCTCACAGTCTCTGCAGGGCCCCAAATAATCAATCAATAATCAATCATCTTGTAGCATCTTGCTGCTGTCTCCTGCTGTGTAAGCACACAATATTTGAATGTACCGTATATGTACAGCTATCAGTTCAATTGTGTATTAATTTCTGTAAATGATAGTATATAATTTTTTTATTAGTTATTCATTTATTCTCAGTCTCAGGGTGTGACGGATACTATTGGCAGCAACCTGACATTGAGCCGACATGAACTGGAATGCCTTATTTCTGAGGTCAGTATCATGGGGTTATGTTGTGCATTCTCTATCATAGAACTAGTAAGACAATCCAAATGACCAGGCCCAATAAAAAATAAAGTGTTCCGTGTACCGTTCAAATGATAAACACCCCGAAAGGAAATCACACAGAACCATTGTCTAAGGAAATACAATTTCATCTTTATTCAAGCCTCGTAGGTATCAAAAAAAGAAAGAAAGAAGACAAAGCCACAATACAAATGCACATTGGGGGTCATTTACAAACATTTTTAAACCAGTTTTTGCAAGACCCCTTGTAATGTCTCAACTGCGTGTTGCTTTAGGTACACAGCTTAACATCAAGTATAAACCGAATCCCAATGAAAGATGCGCTGGTTTACTGAACTGATGCAATCTTTACTGAGATATAATGAACAGGAATGCGTACAATAGTGTTCATATAATATGAGATGATATGTGAGGTAAAACTGTGAAACAAACATAAAAAGAAAGATATAAGCATGGCTATTCAAGCAACATACATTATACATAGCTAATACAAAAGATAGGGCCTAACTAACATGTGCTTGCTTACTACACTGAAACACACATTATCTATCTGCAATGTCTAACATCCCTCTACACAAGCTGACTAGAAAAACCCCTTTACTCACAGGCTTTGGTGTTCATCAGCTTTGCAATCTGTAATAGCTTTAAGATGTCCTGTGGATCTGGTAACTACAGTAACTAGAGCTGTACTGAACAGGATATGTCCCAGCAAGCTCTAGTGGTACAGAGAAGACCCGCCCCTAGGCTTCAAGAAAATGGAGGGTCTTAAAGAAACAGACACTGCTGAGTGCCAAGCATGTAATATACATTGCAAAGGCAGCACACTCCCCACCTGGCATACCTTTAGTTATGTCACTAACCTTTGGACAGAAGTAAAACTACTTCAGAAATTGGCCTAGCATACACCTTGGGAATGCCCTGTCTAACAATTCTAACTTCAACCTTTCTAACTCTAGCATCACTACTAGGATCAGTCCCCACAATGAGTCCAATAGGCCATTCGTTCCTGTGGGCCTGAGTGTCTTTTAATAAGACAATGTCTCCAACTTGTAAGTTGGGTTTGTCATCTTGCCATTTCTTGCGTGGCTGGAGTGTCACCAGGTATTCCTGTCCCCACCTCTTCCAGAAAATGTCCGCAAGGCTTTGAACTTGTCTCTATTGCTTGGTATACAAGTCCTTGAGGTCAAAGTCTCCTGTGGGAGCTGTCACTGGTTCCATCTTCTGGGTCAGCAGCATTGCGGGTGTCAAGACTGACGGCATCTCCGGATCTGTAGACACTGGAACCAAAGGTCTGGCGTTCATAATGGCCACGACTTCAGCCATTAGTGTAGTCAAAGCTTCATGAGTGAGGCGAGAAGACCCAACCTTCAGGAGCATGGCATCCAGAATACGACGAGCTACTCCAATCATCCTCTCCCAGGCTCCTCCCATATGCGATGCGTGTGGAGGATTAAAAGTCCAAGTACATCCTTGATCTTGAAGATAGGAACCTGTTTCAGAGTCTGTAGAGATGATCTTCAACTCCTTGCAGGCCCCAATAAAGTTTGTGCCGCGGTCTGAACGAATCAATTTCGCTGGTCCTCTGATAGAGAAGAATCTTCTCAAGGCATTGATGAAACTTGAAGTGGATAAAGATTTAATCACTTCAATATGAACTGCTCTAGTACTCAGGCAAGAGAACAGAACAGCCTAACGTTTACTTTCGGCACTGCCTCCTCTGGTCTTGCGAGAAGAGATGTTCCATGGTCCAAAAACGTCTAGACCTACGTGAGTGAACGGAGGATCTGAAGCAAGTCTGTCTGCAGGTAAGTTTGACATCTTCTGAACCTCAAGTTTCCCTCTAATCTTCTTACAGGTAACGCATTTGCTGATCACGTTGGAGACTAGTCTCTTACCTCCTATGATCCACAATCCTGCTGACCGTACCGCTCCTTCAGGGAAGTGTCGTCCTTGATGTGCAACTTGCTCATGATAGTGTCTTACCAGAAGAAGAGCGATGTGATGATTCTTAGGTATGATGAAGGGATGTCTCTCTTGGATAGTCATATCCGCTGCCGACAAACGACCTCCAATTCTTAGTACTTCGTCTTCGTCGAGGATAGGGTTCAACTTCTTGAGCGAACTGTGTCGAGAAATCTCTTCCTTTTTCAGAAGGCTTTGAATTTCTTCTTTAAAGACTTCCTGCTGGAAGCATTTGATGATCGCAACCTTGGCTTGTTCAAGATGGTCGTTGCTACGCTGATCAGTATTAGTAGCTCTGCAGGAGTATCTGGCTAAACAGATAAGTTTTCCGATTGCACGGGTCAGCGACTTCCAACTGGAAAACCTTTCAAATCTATGGGTGCCCAGACTGTCTCTGGTAACTAAAGTCTTGCAAACTGCAACTTGAGGTCTTACCTCTTTGTCTTGATCTGGTTCTATGAGCTGAAATGTCTCTACCTGAGTAGTCTCTTTGGTTTCTGGCTTACCAAGAAACGATGGACCTACGAACCAGTTAGTTTGCTTGAGTACAGCGGCTGACACCAATCTTGTCCCATGATCCGCTGGGTTCTTGTCCGTGCTGATGTGATGCCACTGATCTGGACTTGTAGACTTTCTGATACGTGTCACTCTGTTGGTCACGTATGTGTAAAATCTTTTTGAAGCGTTGTGAATATATCCTAACACAATCTTGCTGTCCGTATAAAAGTTCACTGCATGGATCTCAATGTCCAGTTCAGTCGTAATCATGTCTGCCATCTCTACCGCTAAGACAGCAGCACAAAGTTCTAGATGTGGGACAGTGTGAGCAGGTTTGGGAGCTAGTTTAGATTTTCCCATGATGAACCCAACATGGCTTTGTCCCTCAGTGTCTATTACCCTAAGGTAAGTTACAGCTGCGATAGCCATAGTGGAAGCATCAGAGAATACGCATAATTCTCTCCTCTTTGTAGCAGACAAGGAAACAAATACGTACGGTCTTGGAATGTTGAGTTGTTCAAGCTCAAACAATGAGTCTTTCCACAACTTCCACTGCATTTGCTTCTCTTCAGGAAGAAGTACGTCCCAGTCAATTTGTTCCTGCTCAGTAGTGATCTGTCTTAAAAGAGCTTTGCCTTGCATGATGATGGGTGCTACGAATCCCAGGGGGTCATAAAGACTGTTGACTGTAGATAGGACACCTCTTTTTGTGAATGGTTTCTCTTCTCTGGAGACCCTGAAGGTGAAACTGTCAGTCTTTAGGTCCCAACTAAGCCCAAGACTTCTTTGCAAGGGTGGTGATTCTGTTCCTAGATCTAAGTCTTTGAGGTCTTTAGCACGGTCTTCCATTGGAAATGCTTCCATGACTCTGTAGCTGTTGGAAGCTACCTTGTTCAATCTTATGTTGGATTCTGCCAACATTTCTTTTGTACTTTTCAGGACGTTAATAGCTTCTTCGTTGCTGGAGAAAGAAGCAAGTCCATCGTCCACGTAGAAATTCTTCATGACGAACTGTTTGGCTTCTTGACCATGTCTTTCACCTTGCTGTGCTGCTCGTTTCAGGTTGTAGATAGCTACAGCTGGGGAAGGGCTGTTTCCAAACACATGTACCTTCATCCTATACTCTGTGATGTCTTTGTTAAAGTCATTGTCTGCATACCACAGGAACCTTAAGTAGTCTCTGTGATCTTCTCGAACGAAGAAACAGTACAACATCTGTTGTACATCTGCTGTTACTGCTACAAGTTCTTTTCTGAACCTGATGAGTACTCCAAGGAGTGTGTTGTTTAGGTCAGGTCCGCTGAGAAGGACGTCATTTAGTGAGATGCCTTCGTGCTTCGCACTAGAGTCAAATACTACACGTATCTGACCTGGTTTCTGAGGATGATACACCCCAAATATTGGTAAGTACCAGTGTTCTTGGTTTTCTTGTAGTGGTGGTGCCCTTTCTGCCTGCTCGTTGTCAAAAATCTTTTGCATGAAGGCTTGGAAGTGTTTCTTCATATTTGGCTTTCTTTGTAGAGTGCGCTGCAACAAACTGAAGCATTTCTCTGCTTGTACCCTGTTGTCAGGAAGGCGATGGCGTGGTGACCGGAAGGGTAGAGGGGCTACCCAGCTGCCTGACTTGTCTCTGTAGACTTCTCTGTCCATGATCTCGAGGAAGAGGGTATCTTCTACCGAGGGTGCTGGCTTGTCGTCGTCTCGTGTTCTTTCAAACACCTTACAACCCAGTTCATCTGTATTTCCAGTTGAGGCTAAGTCTTCCATGCACCTCTGGATACTCCGATGATGTGTTGGGTTATCTAATCTCTCTTTAATGTGTAGACTGTTGGTACATGGGCAAAGACAAGATGTACGACCATTCTGCAACAGATGTGTTCTGTAGACATTTACCTTTGCTGGTTTGTGCAGTCCGTCTAGACATACTTCTCCAACGATGACCCATCCGAGATCAAGGCGTTGTGCAAATGGTGCATTGTGTGGCCCATTGTACTGTTCTCTGACTTTGTGCACTCTGAGAATATCTCTCCCAAGTAGAAGGGTGATTGCAGCATCTGGATCTAGTGCTGGTATTTGGTCTGCTATTCGCACCAGATGAGGGTGATGACGGGCAACTTCAGGTGTGGGAATCTCTGACCTGTCGTCTGGTATCTCATCACATTCTATGAGAGTAGGTAGAGTCACCTTTGTCTTTCCATCTAATGACTCGATGATGTAGTTATTTGCTCTTCTCCCTATCGTCTCTACAACTCCAGAACAAGTCTTCAAGGTGTATGGAGTTGGACTTCCTTTGTCACCGAAGAGGTCAAAGAATTCTGTTTTTGCCAGAGATCTGTTACTCTGTTCATCCATGACTGTGTACATCTTGATTGCTTTTTCTCTGAAACCTGCTGGATACACCTTGACTAAGCATATCTTGGAGCATGATCTTGAGCGGCCCTGCTCTGTACAGATCTCAGTACACTTTGAGGTTACTGCTGGCGTTGTACTCTCGCCTTGCTCCCCACCATGATCTTCTTGAGTTGCCTGAACTTCTTGGTTCCATGGTGGTGGTCCCGGGTGTAGTGTTGACAAGTGTTTGTTACTGTTACACTCTGCGCATTGTATTGTTTTTGTACAGTCTTTTGCAAGATGCTGAATTGAAGCGCAGCATCTGAAACAAATGCGATTGTCTTTAAGATAAGCTTTGCGCTCTTCTAATGTCTTACTTCTGAAACTGCGACATTTTCTTAGTGGATGAGGCTTGTTGTGGATAGGACATATTTTATCTGGCTCCTCATCTTTCTTCCTTGTGTTGTCTTCCTGATTGGCTGCAGATTCAGGCGGAACTTCTGTCTTCCTTACAGAAACTGTTGCTCTGCGTTCTTTGTAAAGCCCTGGAGGTTTCTGCTCTACCTTTGGGAAGCTTGCCGTTCTCTTGTTCAGGAAAGCAAAGCTTGGGTCATTGCGTATTTCAGCTTGGTCTTCTATGAATTCAGCGAAGAAGGCGAACGGTGGAAATGCAACTCGATGATCTTTCTTGTATCTTGAAGCTTGAGCTACCCACCTTTCTTGCAAGTTGTAAGGAAGTTTCTCAATTATGGGCTCAACTCCACGTGCTGTATCCAGATATGAGAGACCTGGCAGATATCCACTAGACTTAGCAGCTTCTATTTCTAAGAGTAGGTCTCCCAAACCTCTCAGCTTTTGATAATCCTTATTTGTTATTCTTGGATAGTTTTCTATCCTTTTCAGAAGAGCATCCTCGATCACTTCAGGTGATCCATAGCATTGTTCTAGTCTCCGCCACACCATTGCAAGTCCTGCTGCTGCGTCATGAACATGTACTGATCTGATCCTTTGGGCTTGCTCAGTGGACTCTGGTCCTAGCCATCTGACAAGCTGGTCAAGCATTCCTTTCTCTGTCAGATTTAAGTCTTGGGTACCGCTCAGGAAAGATGACCTCCAGGCCCAGTAGTTTTCTGGACAGTCATCGAATTTCATGAGACCAGAGCCCACTATCTCACGGTGCATCAGGAATTTTGCCACTTCTATAGCACTTGTTGCGTCTGGCGAATACTTCTCAGATGTAAACTCAGGGTATGACTGCGGCTGGTAAGGCTGATGAGGCGCTTGACTGAATCCACTTTGTTTAGGTGGTTGTTCTCGTCTGTTGTAAGTCTTTCTGCTATAATCCAGACTTGTATTTGCTTGAGGATGGAGTACGCGAGCATCCGTTTGCACTCTTGGAGGGTTGGCAGATTGGTCTCTGAGCATGCGACCACTTGACTTCCTACACTGAGATTCTGATTTAGTCTTGCAATGTTGCGTAGTATCAAAGTTGCTTATTGCTGGTGGAGTCAATGAAGACCTAGGTGCGTCATTGGACTGCTGGTCGGTGTACATGGTTGCTTGTGACTGTACGTACTCACGGGTGCGTTGGATTGCGCTGTGGGATGACATCTGGTTTTCTATGCCATCGAACTGAGCTTCAGCAGCCCTTGTGAAAACTTCTGCCTCGGCTAAGGCTGCTGCCGCGTTTTTCTGCTGTTTGAGTAAGTGTAAAGATGCTTCCACTTCTGCTTTCTTTTTAAGTGCTTCAGATTCACTTTTTGCTTGCTCTCTCATCAATTCAGCTTCCTGCTCCGCATAAGAAGCCATGGCGCAAGCTGCCTCTGCTTTTGCTCTTGCCTTAGTTGCTTTGTCGCTAGCCGATGACCGACTGGTGATGCTTGAACATCTAGAACTAGTACGCTTAGATCTTGCTGAATTGGCGCTAGCTCAAGTCAGATTTGTTTGACTGGATGCTCTAGACAGTGTTGTGCATCTAGACTTGATTCTTGGCAAGCTGTGTGTGTCATCCTCCTTATAGGAGCCTTGAGGGTTAACTGTCAGAGTGTTGTTCTCTGTGTTCTGCATCTTGATTTAGCTGGCAGCGTGGATAATGATGATGACTGGACACAGGCAGTATCAGTGTTGTAGTGAGTGAGAGAAATTACTTTCACTTTAGCTTCACTCCACGTGGCTGAAAGGAGTTATTAGTCCTTTTACTGCGGAGGACGATTCAAAGCTGTTTAACTGCTTCTGACAATGTTTTAAAGCCTTTTTACTGTAATGTCTCGACTGCGTGTTGCTTTAGGTACACAGCTTAACATCAAGTATAAACCGAATCCCAATGAAAGATGCGCTGGTTTACTGAACTGATGCAATCTTTACTGAGATATAATGAACAGGAATGCGTACAATAGTGTTCATATAATATGAGATGATATGTGAGGTAAAACTGTGAAACAAACATAAAAAGAAAGATATAAGCATGGCTATTCAAGCAACATACATTATACATAGCTAATACAAAAGATAGGGCCTAACTAACATGTGCTTGCTTACTACACTGAAACACACATTATCTATCTGCAATGTCTAACATCCCTCTACACAAGCTGACTAGAAAAAGCCCTTTACTCACAGGCTTTGGTGTTCATCAGGTTTGCAATCTGTAATAGCTTTAAGATGTCCTGTGGATCTGGTAACTACAGTAACTAGAGCTGTACTGAACAGGATATGTCCCAGCAAGCTCTAGTGGTACAGAGAAGACCCGCCCCTAGGCTTCAAGAAAATGGAGGGTCTTAAAGAAACAGACACTGCTGAGTGCCAAGCATGTAATATACATTGCAAAGGCAGCACACCCCTTTTTGCAACTTTTTAACACCCATACGACAGTATGTTTTGCATTATCGTTTGTTTGCTGTCCTCGCCCTTTTGGGAGTGGCGGGGCTGGGCCTTTGGCTCCGGCAACTTTACTGGAAACAGGCGTAAAAAATGAGTAAATACTACTTCAGTCAGGGACTGGAGTCGTTGTTTACACCAGGCGCACAGACTGCCGGAGGTGCACCTTATTTATGACGAGGCGCATGCCTCATTATAAATGAGGTGATTCCTTCTGCTGCACAGGGGATGAAATTGTGGTCTTTGTAAATGACTACCTTTGATTTGTCTGTATCTGTCTATATTTGGAAATTAAAGGGGTTGTCCAGGCTTTTTTAAGTGATGGCCTCTCCTTAGGATGGGTCATCATTTGCTGATCTCCCCGCACTCCCACCGAACAATGTTGACGGAAACAACAGGAGCGAAGTGATAGAAACCAAGTCGGAGCACCTGACCTCAACGCCATTCTCCAGGCTGTTTGCTTGCAGATATGTGTGCACATTGGATGTTAGCACTGGTAGCATTTCTACCCTGCAGTATTTAATATGCACCATCACCTATTTGTGTTGTAGCTATGCTTTTGCTTTTCTCATGTATTTTACAACTATGAGAATTGAATAAAGATGAGCTTGTATTTTCTTAGAATATGGTTCAGTATGTTTCTCTATTGGGGCATATAATATTAGTGGAGTAGGTTTAGACTGGAAGCTTATTATACTCCATAATTGTTGACCACAAGGTTCGTCTTTGCTAAAATAATAATGTGGCTCTCCTAAATGGCTATGCAGCTGAAATACTAGACCTTTGTACCTAACTATAGTAAAATATTTCAGCTATTTGAATCTGGCTTATTCCCTCTATACATAGGCATATAGCTAAATGATATTTGAGCAGCAGCATCTAGCATTTAGGGTAGGTGCACGTCCCTTGTGGGCTTGGTCTGAGTTATCCACGATACAGTCAATGCATGGTTGGCACAAGTGAGTGAAAGAATCCTTTATTCCAACATGCATGCATAACTTTTATTTTATTTTATTTTTTATCGATGGAGCAGAGTGAGGGCTTGTTTTTTGCAAGCCTGCAAGGTCACGCTGGACCTCCCTATCTCAGCACTCCAACATCCAAAATTAATCAGTTTTAGCTGCCACCACTCGTCATGTCAGGCTGATGAGACACCTTGCATGAAATAACGCCCAAATACACCCTACAGCTCACTATGCGGGCCAGCATAGCCCATAAGACACACTTAGGTTTTAGAGGAAGACAATAAGAAAAAAATTGCTGAGAAAGTGGCTGCAGCCACAATTACCCTCCCTAGAGGAGGTGATAGCTACAATGAAGGTGCTTATGTATATGGACAGATTGGACACGGAAAGGAATAAAGAAAATGCCACGAAAAGATTTTTCCACAAATGGAAAGATTTTATTGAAAAGTCTCTTAGGGCTCTTTCACACCTGCGTTCTTGTCTTCCGGCATAGAGTTCCGTCGTCGGGGCTCTATGCCGGAAGAATCCTGATCAGGATTATCCTAATGCATTCTGAATGGAGTGAAATCCGTTCAGGATGCATCAGGATGTCTTCAGTTCCGGAACGGAACGTTTTTTGGCCGGAGAAAATACCGCAGCATGCTGCGCTTTTTGCTCCGGCCAAAAATCCGGAACACTTGCCGCAATGCCGGATCCGGAATTAATGCCCATTGAAAGGCATTGATCCGGATCCGGCCTTAAGCTAAACGTCGTTTCGGCGCATTGCCGGAGCCGACATTTAGCTTTTTCTGAATGGTTACCATGGCTGCCGGGACGCTAAAGTCCTGGCAGCCATGGTAAAGTGGAGCGGGAGAGCAGCATACTTACCGTCCGTGCGGCTCCCCAGGCGCTCCAGAGTGACGTCAGGGCGCCCCAAGCGCATGGATCATGTGATCGCATTGGACACGTCATCCATGCGCATGGGGCGCTCTGACGTCATTCTGGAGCGCCCCGGGAGCCGCACGGACTGTAAGTATACCGCTCCCCCGCTCCCCGCTCCTACTATGGCAACCAGGACTTTAATAGCATCCTGGGTGCCATAGTAACACTGAAAGCATTTTGAAGACGGTTCCATCTTCAAATGCTTTCAGTACACTTGCGTTTTTCCGGATCCGGAGTGTAATTCCGGCAAGTGGAGTACATGCCGGATCCGGACAACGCAAGTGTGAAAGAGGCCTTACACAGTATGAAATCCGAGAGGTGGTTAAGCCATTCACCGAAACTACCTGGTTCATGAAGGAAAGGATAGCTAATAGGCTAGGCAAACTAGGGGATTTATCTTTGGAGGGGATTTACCCACAGTGCTAAACGTTACTGTTCACAGGCTACGTTGTGGGATAGGGGTTCAAGGGGAAGTTTATTTTTGTTTTTCACATAGAAAATGGATTCGCCTTTCTATTATACAGTTAAATAGATGTTGATGGCACAACCTAACAGGCTGATTTGTGGTCTATCTGTAACAGGTCTATACTGACTAACTGTATCTATTTCTGACAATACTGTGTAATGTCGATGATGTTGATATATCTATATGAATCAGAATAAAAAATTATAATAAAAAAAAATAAGAAAAAAATATTTTTCATTAGACCTCAGATCAGACCAGCAATCAGACCCCCAATGTTAATCAGACCTCAGCTCACAGCCCCAATCAGACCCCCAATGTTAATAAGACCCTCAATCAGACCTCAGATCAGACCCACAATCATACCTCAGGTCAGGCCCCAATGTGAATGAGCCTCAATATAATTAAGACCCCCCATTCAGACCTCAGATGAGACTCCCATGTTTCAGATCAGATCCCCATGTTTCAGATCAGACCCCCATGTCTCAAATCAGACCCACGTGCCTCAGATCAGCCTACATATATCAAAGATAAAGGAATCCCAGCTGCTGTGTCTTTGTGAATAAGCCTCTTTTTATTTTCTCAAAGTAGAATGTCCTACAACCAGGATCGGTTTCGGCATACAAGCCTTTCTCAACAGATACATCCAAAACAGAAAAATTAAGCTATATATAACATATAGTACCGCCCATCTAGGGACGTCTCCACCCATTCTAATGTGTGGTATTCAATTAATGATCAGTCAAACTGATTAAACAAGGTGAGACAAAGTAACATATAACTGAAATTTATATTCTACCTTATTGAAGAATCTAAATGTTCATATTTATTCATATTTCCATCATAAGGCTGAGGTCTAGAGAAAGTGCATAAAAGTGTATATCAATCATCTATAATAAACGTATTAATCTGTTCACAACAATCTTATAAATGTATGACCTCATAGTCTCTGTTTAGACCCCTTGGATGCAACGTATCCAAGGTGTGTATCCAAAAGGCCTCTCTTCTAAGGAGACGTCCTTTGATATCACCTCCTCTTCTAGGTCTCTTTATTTGTTCCAACACTTGAAACCGCAATTGTGCAACTGTGTGTTTACATTTTTCAAAATGATATGGGACCGGTAACATAGGTTTTTTTGTCCTTATGTCAGATTTATGCTTACTAATACGATCCCTCACTGCCTGCATTGTCTCGCCCACATACAAAAGGCCACAAGGACATTTAATAAGGTATATTACGTTTGCTGAGTCACAGGTAAAAAAAACTTTTACTCCAAAGCTTTTCCCAGTATGTGGATGGTGAAATGAAGAGCCTTTGATTATATGAGAGCACTGTAGACAATGCAGGCAGGGGGAAGAACCCATCCGTGGCGTGGATATCCGTTGCTGTTTCAATATGGCTTTAGTACTACCTAAATCTGCTTGTACTATTTTCTTACGATAACTAGGATTCTTTTTATTACAAATAAGAGGGGTTTTTTTAAATTTAAAGTTATCGTGACAAAATAGTACGAGCAGATTTAGGTAGTACTAAAGCCATATTGAAACAGCAACGGATATCCACGCCACGGATGGGTACTTCCCCCTGCCTGCATTGTTTACAGTGCTCTCATATAATCAAATGCAGGCAGTGAGGGATCGTATTAGTAAGCATAAATCTGACATAAGGACAAAAAAACTTATGTTACCGGTCCCATATCATTTTGAAAAATGTAAACACACAGTTGCACAATTGCGGTTTCAAGTGTTGGAACAAATAAAGAGACCTAGAAGAGGAGGTGATATCAAAGGACGTCTCCTTAGAAGAGAGGCCTTTTGGATACACACCTTGGATACACTGCATCCAAGGGGTCTAAACAGAGACTATGAGGTCATACATTTATAAGATTGTTGTGAACAGATTAATACGTTTATTATAGATGATTGATATACACTTTTATGCACTTTCTCTAGACCTCAGCCTTATGATGGAAATATGAATAAATATGAACATTTAGATTCTTCAATAAGGTAGAATATAAATTTCAGTTATATGTTACTTTGTCTCACCTTGTTTAATCAGTTTGATTGATCATTAATTGAATACCACACATTAGAATGGGTGGAGACGTCCCTAGATGGGCGGTACTATATGTTATATATAGCTTGATTTTTCTGTTTTGGATGTATCTGTTGAGAAAGGCTTGTATGCCGAAACCGGTCCTGGTTGTAGGACATTCTACTTTGAGAAAATAAAAAGAGGCTTATTCACAAAGACACAGCAGCTGGGATTCCTTTATCTTTGATACATTGGAGGTTGCTCCTCTCCCGTGCAGCGTGCAATACCAAGGTGAAGTGCTGACCTGTTTCCTTCTTTCCATACATATATCAGCCCCAAGTCTCCAGCCATATATCAGCCTCCAGCAATATATCAGCCCCTAGCTTCCAGCCATATATCAGCTCCCAGCCTCAGAGCAAATAAAATAAGAAAATCCACTTACCTCTCCTGCTCCGGACACAGACGCTCCTCATTTTCAGCGCTCTCTCTCTCTTCTTCCTGCCGCCAGCTGTGCTGTGACCCGACACCCGCACAGTTTGAGGTCACAGAGCGCCCTCGGCAAAGGCCCAGGAAGTGGTGAGTACAGAGCCTTCACCACTCCCTGGTCCTCTGGTGCTAATGAACACTTCCATTTTTGTTACTTTTTGTTTTAGTCTCACTTGGGGACTTGATCGCTCATATAATACTTTGCAATACTTCTGTATTGCAATGTATTATGTCTGTGACAGTCATCACACCTTTCAGCCTCTGCAAACAGCTTTGCTCAGTGTTAGAGGGGGTATTGGCACTATCCTGGAAGGCACTTTAAGTCATAGATGCCTAAATACAGAGAAAAAGTTATATGATGGCCTCCACTGAACAGGGGTTGGGCATATAGAAGAATGTTACAGGAGGATGTCCTGGGAAATTAACACACAACTCCACTGACATTCCCTTTAGCCCTAGATGCCATACTGCTGTCTTTCTGTAAGTCTCGCCCTTCCACTGATGTTCAGGGTCCTAGTTGACAGTTTGCTGGAAGATGATCCTAAATGACTAGCCTGTGAATCACATTGGTTGGGGGAGGCAGGGGCGATGCCCTCATGAATACAGCTGACCCATAACTATTGTTCTGCTGTATTCTTTCTCCCCAGTAGCCAAATGGAAGAATATTTTTTTTTGCTATTTTGACTAATAGAATTATTGATCTGTATCTATAATATCCTGCCTTACATAAAGTATAGCACTATATTCAGATGACAGATCTACTTTTATTTCCATGGGATCATCATTGGGCTGAGTGGTGATTGTGATGCCCATTCATTGTAATAGCTGTTCCCCCATTTATTTGATGTTATAACAATGTGAGTGAATTTTACAGTGATTTTGGCTGCTCTTTATAGATAAGGATCTTTGGTTTGTCTTGTGATTGTGCCTTCATGTGCCCATTTCTCTTCTCTGACAGAGTTCATTTGATTGCTTCTTACAGTGGGCTTTCCAGAATATGACTCGTCCATTGACATAATTTGAAGACTCTCATCTCCTCCTGCTTTGATCACTGCGGTCTCTTCTTAGAAGCCTAGCTTATTTTACCCTATTGTGAATAAAGTAATCTGCTTTAAATAAAACACTTCAAGTGAAGGAAGAAATGAGGCCAAGTGCCAAGTAAATCAGTGCTTTCCATTAGGGCTGATACGACAGAGGTCCATGCCATACAGAAATGACCAGTCAATTACATTAAAAAAACAGCATTTTGTTGACATATGCACTTTATGCAAGGCCCAGCATGAACTCATCTGCCATGACCTGCAGAAAATGTCATCTAAATATATGAAAATTAGCCTATGTCAAAAATATGGAGCCTACTCTTGGTCCTATGCATGGCTGTATAATGGATCCATTATGTGCAGAACCATAATAGGGCAGCCATAGAATTACATGGGGTCTTCACTGTACCTCCATATGCCTGTGGTTTCATATTATGGCATGCTCCATCAGATGTCGTATGTATGGAGCTTTTCTCGCATTTTTGTAGGGGAGAATAGCTCTATACATATGGCACTTGACGGTAGCTTGAATGTGCTACTGTGTACAAGAGGTGTAAAGCTATTCCAGCTCGCCTACTATCAGATCTGTTCAAAAGTCATGTTAACGGGTCAGAGCTCAGACACTGAATGAAGCAGCTCTTTTGCCTCTAGCAGAGCAGAAAGTCCCAGCAGTAAACATCAGCTAAGAGCTAAGATATCAGTGCTCCTGTCCATCAGAACAATGGTTACATTGTTCCAACCAGGGACAGCACTCAAATCATTATCACTGTTATAAGGGTCCTGTCACTGTTTTAGGGGTCCTGTGGCAGGAGCTTCATGCTATCATTTTGATGGGAACAGAAAATCACAGTAAGGGTACTTTCACATTTGCGGCAGAGTGATCCGGCAAGCAGTTCCGTCGCTGGAACTGCCTGCCAGATCCGACAAAACGTGTGCCAACTGATCTTAAAAATGCTTGATCAGTCAGAAAAATGGATTGAAATGCCGGATCCGTCTTTCCGGCAAAACGGATATGGCATTTATTTATTTCACCTTTTTTTTTCGGTCTGCGCATGCGCAGACTGGAAGGACAGATCCGGCATTCCGATATTTTGAATGCTGGATCCGGCACTAATACATTCCTATGGGAAAAAATGCCGAAATGCCCTACTTCGTGAGATTTCCCTACCCTGGTCACTTCCGGTCGCACCGGACATGACGTGAGGAGGTGTACAGCGCCGCACAGGCGCACAACGACGGGTTAGGGAAATTTCACAGCAGAGTGCGCATGCGCCGGGAGCCTGCAGCGCCGCACAACGACGGGTTAGGGAAAGTTCACAGCAGAGTGCGCATGCGCCGGGAGCCTCACCAGCGGTTAGGGTAGGGAAAAAGCACTGGCCCGTACGTATTTTTTCCCTTGCCTAACCGCTGGTGAGGCTCCCGGCGCATGCGCAGTGTCGGCCGGTGTCCAGCTGAGAACATCCATCCGATCACTTCACCTGCTCACTGGACCATAATTTTTCCCAACCCTAACCCTAACATGCGCACTCTACTGTGAAATTTCCCTAACCCGTCGTTGTGCGCCTGCGCGGCGCTGCACACCTCCTCACGTCATGTCCGGTGCGACCAGAAGTGACGAGGGTAGGGAAATCTCACGAAGTAGGGAAGTATAACGTTACACCGGCATTCAGGCAAGTCTTCTGTTTTTTTTGCCGGAGATGAAACCGTAGCATGCTGTGGTTTTATCTTTTGCCTGATCAGTCAAAATGGCTGAACATAAGACATCCTGATGCATCCTGAACGGAATGCTCTCCATTTAGAATGCATGGGGATAAAACTGATCAGTTCTTTTCCGGCATTGAGCCCTTTTGACGGAACTCAGTGCCGGAAAAGAAAAACGCAAGTGTGAAAGTACCCTAACCACCAGCAATTTTCAGCAATCTGCCTTAATTTGCTGTCACCATGCAGTCCAAAACCTATTGATACCATAGCACACAATAAATGTTTTCACCAGAAAAGGTTTTACAAATGTGGGCACACATGCCCTACAATAATGTTCCCCAACTTGTGGCTCTCCAATTGTTGCAAAGCTACAACTCCCATCATGGCCTGACAGCCTGTGGTTATGAGGGAATGATGGAAGTTGTAGTTTTGCAGCAGCTGGAGAGCCACGTGTCTAGACAGAATGCTGATACTGGGCATATGTCAACTAAAATGAATATTCAAATAGACAACCAAATTTGTGTTGACTCTTAGACCGCAAACATTTGGCTATGATTGTTAAATCATGTTTCACACTGAATATGATCTCATGGGTTTTACTAATGTTTTTTTAGAAGCGGCAAAATACAGCATAAAAAGAAAAGAAAACTCCACGGTCTGATGAATGGTCATGTATTCTTTGTTTGAAACAACGTGGTCATTAAGTTGCCTAATATCTTAAAGGGTTTGATCCACCAAAAAGATTTAACATTTTTCAAACCAGCACCTGAATCTGAATACTTTTGTAATTGCGTGTAATTAAAAAATAAGTGTAACCACTGAGTTCAATAAATATTCAATAAAATGGATCTGTATAGCGCCACCTGCTGTTTGTTCCTTTCCTTATTTCTCTGTACACCTGGCTGAGGTGGATGCACATACTTAGTTTCATTCTTCAATCTTTTGAACCCTTTGAGCTGTAATAGGGAAAGAGCTGCAGTAGAAAGGACTCCCCAACCCTGAGCTGTCAGCTTGAAATAAATCTAGCAGAGCAATTGTAGCAATGAATAGGAACATCTCTGGTTCCATGTGAGGTACAAGGCTGACTGTCAAGTTTTTGACAGTAATCATGGGATAACCCCTGTCACAGGGGAGTGACTTAATTTCATATAGGAGTCACTTCTCACTAACACTCTCTATGAGTCAATGTCCGACTTTTTAACCAGCCTTGGAACACGACTAATGGAAAGTATCCACGCCACATATCCATCCGCAGACAGCTGTTTCAGGGCGTTTGTCCCTCATCAGTATAGAGTTAGATTCTGGCTGGTTGAGTGAGATGCCTTGGATTCAGCTCCGGGGAAATACTAGCTCTCCTTAAAGGGGTTGGCCACTTTTTAACTACAGCTTATCAGTGTGTTTGATGCTTAGATGGGCCTTACTTTTATAGGCTGTGTTGATATTCTGTGCCATTTTCTGCATTTCATAAGGGATGTCTCCTTGTTGGCTAAGTCTTTTGTACAGGGGGCGTAGCTATAGGGAGTGCAGAGGTAGCAGTCACTACCGGGCCCTGGAGCATGAGGGGCCCAAAGACCCTTGTGCCGCATAAGAAGACATCGGTATTATAGAAAGTGCATGCTGGTCAAGTTACACCTCTGGCTGGAGGGAAGGGGCTAGGCCAAAAATTTGGCATGGGGGGTGCTGTTTCAATTTTTGCATCAGGCAGCATGAAAGCTAGGTGCACCCCTGCCCCTGGCCACGAAGCACAGAGGGAAGGGGGGCCCAAGCTGAACTCTTGCACCAGGGCCCAGGAGCCTTTAGCCAGGCCTCTGCTTTTGTGCCGTTCACATAGTGGCCCTGTCCATAAAATGGCCGCTAATGGAGAGTCATGTAACCAGGTAAATCATTTCCATGTGGCACTTGACATCTGCACTTGAGAGTTTAGTGCAAGTGCAATGTGTTATAATGGAGGAGGATGAGTGACGTGTCTGGTCACATGAGCCTCCATCAGCGGCCATTTATTTGCTATGCGCTTCCTGTCCCGGCCTCGTGGTCATGTGGGAGAGTGCAGGAGCCGTCGGGTCTTCCACAGACCGCGATCAGCCCTGCACTGAGGCTGTACAGCGCAGTATACCGCTGTACAACCTCTCCTCTGTAAGGAGAAATCAATAGTGGAAAAAAAAAAAAGTGAAATTAAATGTCCCCCAGAGGTCTTGTATGACCTTATGGGGGACACAAAGTGTAAAATAAAAAATAAAATAAAAAAAAGGTTTCACGTAAAAAAAAAAATCCCCAATTAACTAATTTAATTAATTTTTTTTAAAATAGAAAAAAAGAAAAAGAATAGACATATTTGATATTGCCGTGACGGCCAGCTCTATAAATATATCTCAATCATGATCCACCCTGTCTGATAAACACTATAAAAATAAATAAATAAAAACGGTGTCAAAAAAAGCAATTTTTGTCACCTTAGATCACAAAAAGTAAAACACCAAGTGATCAAAAAGGCATATGTCCCACAAAATTGTACCAATAAAAGTGTCACCTCCTCCCGCAAAAAATGAGCCCATACATAAGAAAATCGCTAAAAAAAAATATATATATATATATATAGTTCTCAGAAAATGGAGACATTAAAACATAATTTTTTGTTTAAAAAATGCTATTATTTTGTTAAAGTAAAATTATAGTAAGTATACATATTAGGTATCGCCGCGTCTGTAACAACCAGCTCTCTAAAAATATCACATGACCTAACCTCTTAGGTGAACACAGTAATAAAAATAAGATAAAGGCCGAATGCACACGGCCGTGTTCCGCGGCCGAGAGCGGTCCGTGGTATGCCGGTCTGGATTCCTGTTGAGAGCAGGAGCGCACGGCGTCATTGGTTGCTATGATGCCGTGCGCTTCATGCCGCCGCTGCACAACAGTAATACACTCGTATAGTGTATTACTGTAGTGCAGCGGCGGCATGACGTGCACGGCGTCATAGCAACCAATGACGCCGTGCGCTCCTGCTCTCAACAGGAATCCAGGCCATATTACCACGGACCGCTCTCGGCCGCGGAACACGGCCGTGTGCATTCGGCCAAAAACAGTGCCAAAAAAGTCATTTTTTTGTCACCTAACATCACATAAAGTGCAACACCAAGCGATCAAAAAGGTGTATGCCCCCCCAAAATAGTACCAATCAAACCGTCACCTCATCCCGCAATAAATTAGATCCTAACTAAGATAATCGGTCAAAAATAAAAAAGCTATGGCTCTCAGACTATGGAGACACTAAAACATCTTTTGGTTTCAAAAATGCTATTATTGTGTAAAACTTAAATAAATTATAAAAAGTATACATATTTGGTATTGCAACGTCCATAACGATCTGCTCTATAAAAATGTCACAGGACTTAACCCCTCAGGTGAACGCTGTAAAAATAAATAAATAAAAACTGTGCTAAAACAACCAATTTTTGGGGTCACCTTGCCCCATAAAATGTAATAATGAATGATCAAAAAATCATATGTATCCAAAAATGGTACCAATAAAAACATCAACTCTTCCTGCAAAAAAACGAGCCCCTGCACAAGACGATTGGCAGAAAAATAAAGAAATATGGCGTTCAGAAAATGGGGACACAAAAACATATTTTTGTTTTCAAAAATGCTTTATGTAAAACTGAAACAAAGAAAGTAGACACATTTGATATCATTGCGTCCGTAACAACCTGCTCTATGAAAATAGCACATGATCTACCCTGTCAGATGAATTTTGTAAAAAATTTAAAATAAAAACAGTGCCAAAACAGCCATTTTTTGGTTACCTTGCCTCAGAAAAAATGTAATATAGAGCAATAAAAATTCATATGTACCCCAAAATAGTACTAATAAAACTGACACCTTATCCGCTAGTTTCCAAAATGCGGGCAATTTTTGGGAGTTTCTACTGTAAGGCCCCTTTCACACGGGCGAGTATTCCGCGCGGATGCGATGCGTGAGTTGAACACATTGCACCCGCACTGAATACCGACCCATTCATTTCTATGGGGCTGTTCAGATGAGCGGTGATTTTCACGCATCACTTATGTGTTGCGTGAAAATCGCAGCATGCTCTATATTCTGCGTTTTCACGCAACGCAGGCCCCATAGAAGTGAATGGGGTTGCGTGAAAATCGCAAGCATCCGCAAGCAAGTGCGGATGCGGTGCGATTTTCACGCACGGTTGCTAGGAGACGATCGGGATGGAGACCCGATCATTATTATTTTCCCTTATAACATGGTTATAAGGGAAAATAATAGCATTCTGAATACAGAATGCAAAGTAAAATAGCGCTGGAGGGGTTAAAAAAAAAAATATTTTTTTTTTAACTCACCTTAATCCACTTGCTCGCGTAGCCCGGCATCTCCTTGTGTCTCCTTTGTTGAAGGACCTACGGTGAGCATTAAATACAGTTACAGGACCTTTGATGACGTCACTCCGGTCATCACATGGTACGTCACATGATCTTTTACCATGGTGATTCACCATGGTAAAAGATCATCTGACGTACCATGTGATGACCGGAGTGATGTCATCAAAGGTCCTTTACCCAGGTCCTAAAGAAAGGAGACAGAAGCAGATGCCGGCTGCGCTATCAAGTGGACTAAGGTGAGTTAAACATTTTTTTAAATTTTTTTTAACCCCTCCAGCGCTATTTTACTTTGCATTCTGTATTCAGAATGCTATTATTTTCCCTTATAACTATGTTATAAGGGAAAATAATACTATTTACAGAACACCGATCCCAAGCCCGAACTTCTGTGAAGAAGTTCAGGTTTGGGTACCAAACATGCAGGATTTTTCTCACGCGAGTGCAAAACGCATTACAATGTTTTGCACTCGCGCGGAAAAATCACGGGTGTTCCCGCAACGCACCTGCACATTTTCCCGCAACGCCCGTGTGAAAGAGGCCTAAGGGTGCATCAGGGGGCCTTCAAATGGGACATGGCATCCCAAAACCAGTTGTCACGACACAGGGTAGGGATAAGTGTGTAGTGTCCCACTAGATAGGCGTGGGCACTACACAAGGGTCAATTGGTGTGCGCGTTACTCCTACTCACAAGGGACAGAAATGTTATATTTTATTAAGCATTTAACGTATTTTATAATGTGATTTGATATGCAATATTCCCCTGTGTAATGTGTAAGCAGGCCTAGTTGGGTGTAGTTAGACATCCCAGACACTAGAGGGAGATAGGGAGCCCCTAGTATAAAGGTTCAGGCCCAGACAGGGAGAGTGAGTTCAGAGTCAGGAGTCTGCAGAGACAGAAGTTAGAAGGCACCAGCCAGGGACAAGCTGAGGGCCTCCTCCTGACATGCAGCTAGACAGCCCAGGCTACTAGTTGTTACCAGGAGGCTAGTAGAGGGATCCTAGCCTACCTGCGGATCAAGAGAGCCTTAGTTAGCTCTGAAGACACCCCAGTTGCAGGACAGCACCTCCTGGGAGAAACCACAGCCCTTTATCAGTAAAGCAAGTATATTACAGGCAAAGATAAGTAACCCTGATAGGCAGATGCTTTAGAAAGAAAAGCAAGGATTTAATACGAGAGGAAGATATATATATATACCAAGGATTTAAGCCACCATTTAGGCATCCGGGCCTTGGGATTGAAGCCAGACAGGAGTTCTAAAAAAGGACAGTGTACGCTATTTCTGAGGAAAGGTACAACCTGATTCTGAGTGCATTGTGGATTTACCCTCTGAGTATCTTGCATCATTAATACCTGCCATCTTGTGGAGTAAGCCTGCTTGTAAAGCTGTGATCTAAAGGACTGTGTTAACATCTGTATGTACAAAGTTGGACTGTTCAGTAAAGCAACGTTTGGTTCACTATACCATCTGTGTACCTCAATTATTCCAACTGTAAATCGGTGTGCCACCGTTACAGGCACTGGCATCACGAATCCAACAGGGACCTTGCCCCAGGCACTCAAAATACCTGTAACATCCAGGGCACCTCATCCACCATCAGGCCTGGTCCCTACATACCGAGTGTGCCCCAGAGGAACTGTGTCTACCTCTCCTTCACTGCCGCATGCCTGCCCAGGGTTCTCCAATACAGTGAGCAACCCTCGATTGCCCATAACCGTGACCTCACTTCGCTATACCCTGCAGGTCTGACGTGCTGCATAAATTGGCGTCACGAACAGGATAACGGACATTCCTGCGCCATTGCGGATATAAACTGTGTGCTGAAAAAGTGCCTTAAAGTGACCAAGCCCTATTGTTTTATTAAAAATTGCTGGGCCAAAGAACTGAAAAGAATTAGCGGTGTGAAGATAGTGTTTTCTGGACTGTTTGCTGCTTATTTAAGCCACCGCTTTCTGTCAGTGAATAGACAGCGTTTTGCTAAAGATGGCCGCTGAGCTTGCTTGAATTTACTGCTGCGTCATCTTCATCCTGAATTGGCGGTAAAAGTTGGCGCCTTTTTGCTGAAAAGAGCGGGAAAGGCTCAATGTCGGCGCCACCGCCCTGTCTGGACATTTGCATGTCTGCAGAAATGGACTCCGCCTCCCCCATACTGGAGTACCTGGGGGACGGCCTCCCAGTGCAATGGGAGGATCTGTCTGAACTTATTGGCGCCACCCTGTCGCTCTCCAGAGAAGGATCGAGCATGTTGAAGAGTGAAGACTGCTCTGTTGGGATGTCCGCGCCTGATTTGATAAAGATGGATTGTGTTGGTGTAGAGCCAGAGGACGCTCCACCGGCCTACTCTCCGGGACCGGAGAAACCCGCCTGCCCGCCACAGAGGACGCACCCGGAGACCTATTATGGCTCCTGGAGAGACTTCTTCCAGCCCTCGTTCAAGTGGTCAGCGTTGATGGCAGAGATCCGGGAGGCCGCCATAAAGAAAACGACAAAGACAAAGATCTATTATGAGGAACTGGCAAAGACCGTTCACGAGCGCCACACTGACACCCAACCCCGCCTGAAAAGGAGAAAGGGGTTGGTTGTGGCCTTCGACAAGAACCGTGGCTACGGTTTCATACAGGACTATACCACCGGCAGAGACTTATATGTCAATCGGAGGTCCGTTGTCACGAGTTGGAGGTCCCAGGAGAGACCACTGCGTCGTCAAGCAATAAACGGAAATCAGGTACAGACACATAAGAGTTTATTGCACAAACGGAAACATGGAAAGCAGCACAGATAAAACATGAGCTCTATGTACCGTCAGCACAGTGGGAGAAAACCCCCACTGCGCCACTGTCTAGTAATACTCCAGAGGGGCGTAACTAAGCAACTCCTGGTTTTCACTAGAGCCCTAGATGGTAGGGTTAGACTTAGCCGCAGGAAGTTGCCAGGGTCCACTCTGGAGCGTGACCTAGACAGTGACAGCAGGAGCGAATGGACAACAGGTACCAGAAGGTACCGACGGCACATAGGCATACATAACAGACAGGTAAATACAAAACAGGGCAAATAATAACACAAGCAGGAGTTCATGCAAGGGAGCAGGAGTGGCAATAAGCAGAGAAGGACTTGCTCCACCAGTAGTAAACTGCATGGCCTTGTCATGCCACTCTGCTGCAAAGGCTTGCTGAACACAGACATATGAATACAAAACAGGGCAACTAATAATACAAGCAGGAGTTAACGCAAGGGAGCAGGAGTGGCAATGAGCAGAGAAGGACTTGCTCCACCAGTAGTAAACTGCATGGCCTTGTCATGCCACTCTGCTGCAAAGGCTTGCTGAACACAGACATCAGAATAAACACAAAGTAACTAAAACATAACAGGCAGAACAGATAACAGACAGACGACGTTAATGAACAAGTAGGGAAACCCACAGAGCACAGACAGACAGACAGACATGGATCCCATGGGTCAGCAGCATGGGAGAGCAAGTACAAACCAGGAGCAGGACAGGACAAGACAACACACACCAGGAGAGCTGACACAGAACTGAGGAAACCTCAGCCTTAGGCCTCCTGCACACGACAGTATTTTTTAACGTCCCGCAAAACGTGGTTCCGTTGTACCGTGATCCGTGCCCGTTTTTTATTCCGTGGGTCTTCCGTGATTTTTGGAGGATCCACGGACATGAAAAATGAAAAAAAAAAATCTAAGTCAAGTTTGCCATTGAAATGATAGGAAAAAACGGACACGGATCACGGACACGGATCACGGACGCGGATGACAATCTTGTGTGCATCCGTGATTTTTCACGGACCCATTGACTTGAATGGGTCCGTGAACCGTTGGCTGTGAAAAAAATAGGACAGGTCATATTTTTTTCACGCCCAGGAAACACGGATCACGGATGCGGCTGCAAAACGGTGCATTTTCCGATTTTTCCACGAACCCATTGAAAGTCAATGGGTCCGCGAAAAAAACGGAAAACGGCACAACGGCCACGGGTGCACACAACGGTCGTGTGCAGGAGGCCTAATATACAGGTTCCATGGGTGCAGCAGAGAGACCACACCCATGGAGCAGACAGAGGATTAACTCCTAATAGGAATACAGGGGAGTTAACCCATACAGAACCAGAAAAGACACACAGGAACAGAACTTCAGCGAGGAGCGCCGAATGAGCAAGAACGGAGGGTCACAGTCAAAGGTAACGACTGTGACATCCGTCAAGCGGAGTTACCTCTCCGAATATATGCATAACCTCCGCGAGGGAGAGGGAGAGGAAGTGGAATTCACCCCTGCCGAGGGCCTGCGAGGCCCATATGCCACTGCCGTGACCCGTCCCAAGAAAGAACCGGAGGACTGGGAAGCAGATGAGGACTACTCTGGCTGCGAGCGCGGACCAGCGCGCTCTCCAGAACCGGCCCATCATGCATTTCAAGAGCGGGGCTCTTTCATTGGCCCGAATGTTTTCTGGCAGCCCACAGTATTGGAGAAATGGGTGAGTCCCTATCCATCCCCCGAGCTGCCTCGCCGGGAGAAAACGATGCAAGAGATGGAGAATCTGAAAAGACTCCACGTTACCCTGGACAATATCCGGAAGGGTAAAAGACCTGATGCGCCACCTGAGCCTGCAGCGGCTGCGCAGGATGCACCCTCTATGGTACAAGTGCCGGCGGCGACAGCGGAGGACAGCGATCCTGAGACCGAGAGCCTGGATGACCAGATCGTCCGTCTGGAGGAAAAGTTGCGGGAGTTACGCAGAATTGCCACCGCCAGGATCCAGACGCCACCGAGGAAGGAAGAGGTAAGGGTACCTGTCCCTACCAGTCGGCCACCTTCTGCTACCACGGCTGCGTTGAGGCCCCCAAGAAGGCCCTCTCACACTGTGACTTGCTGTGCAGAGCCAGTTGTTCCAGAGCCCATCGGACCGCTTGCGGCGGCGGTACCTAGGCCAGCACAACCTACAATTGTTATCCCTGCACCGGTGCGGTCAGCAACTGTCATTACCCCTAGGCCTATGGGGCCAATACCTATTAGGGGTCCCTTTATGCTGCAGCTGCCCCCTAATACCGTGTTGTGGGCACCTCCGCCTGTGGAGGCTTATTACGGGCCTCATCTACAAGCAGAGCCAGGGAGCACCACTGAGATGCAAAGTGATTATGATTGCCCCTGTGAATTGGCCTGCTAGGCCCTTGATTTGTTTTCTTTGCCAAGGGATTTACTTCAAGAGGATTTAACCCTTCCAGGACAGGAGTCCTTTGTTTTGGTCCTTTGTTGCTGCTGCCAGTTACCCACGGCTCAGTGGTGGTGGTCACCCACTGAAACTACAAAATTGCATCAAAGCCATGTTTGTTTACAGGACCTCCTGCCTGCTTCTACTCTACTACACCAAGTTGTGCCTATTTTTATGTTGCACCTTAACCCTTTAACCCCCTTTTCAGGTTGAGTAAGGGTATTACAGCACTTGTTTTTATATATATGCCAATGGAATAATGTGGGCTATTTTTTATGTGCTGTCATTTTATTGTGCGACCTAATTCTAAGGAAACGTGCCCAGTGATAGACTCAAAAGTACCTGAGCCTCTGAGATTTTTGCTCTTTTAAAGAAATGTGCCCAGAGATGGACTCCACTGTAAGTGAGCCTCTGTGATCATCTACCTTGCTGGTATCCTGACTTGTCGGGTGAAAGACACTTGTTCAAAATAAGAAAGAAACCTGGGTACGCCCCTTTTCGCCGTTACTTGTTCCTAAGCCAGTGGAACTGCCTGATTTATGCATATAATGTATTCTTGCAAATGTAGATGTATTTTTCCTGCTTTGCATTATTTCTCTTTTTCAGGTGCAGTATCCAGCTGGGCAGGGCCCCTCCATGTTGCGCCGAGGACGGGCAATGTTATAGCGTGGTGGTATGTAGTGTCCCACTAGATAGGCGTGGGCACTACACAAGGGTCAATTGGTGTGCGCGTTACTCCTACTCACAAGGGACAGAAATGTTATATTTTATTAAGCATTTAACGTATTTTATAATGTGATTTGATATGCAATATTCCCCTGTGTAATGTGTAAGCAGGCCTAGTTGGGTGTAGTTAGACATCCCAGACACTAGAGGGAGATAGGGAGCCCCTAGTATAAAGGTTCAGGCCCAGACAGGGAGAGTGAGTTCAGAGTCAGGAGTCTGCAGAGACAGAAGTTAGAAGGCACCAGCCAGGGACAAGCTGAGGGCCTCCTCCTGACATGCACCTAGACAGCCCAGGCTACTAGTTGTTACCAGGAGGCTAATAGAGGGATCCTAGCCTACCTGCGGATCAAGAGAGCCTTAGTTAGCTCTGAAGACACCCCAGTTGCAGGACAGCACCTCCTGGGAGAAACCACAGCCCTTCATCAGTAAAGCAAGTGTAGTGTACGGGGACTGTAATGCCCGTCACTACAGAAGGGTCACTTGTGTGCTGTCGTCCCCCTTATCTATGGGGAAGTTGATATAAGTCGTCTTTATAAAATTTAATGTAATGTAATGCTATGTATTTCCCTGTTACTGTAAAATGTGCATGTACAGGCCTGCTAGGGGTGTCATTTCAGCTCTTAGTCACTAGAGGGAGCTAGGGAGCCCTAGGTTATATAAGGCCCAGTCAGGGAAAGGAGAGTCAGTCTAAAGTCAGTCTAGTCTAAAGTCAGTCTACAGCAGTTGGAGTTTAGACTATGTCAGAGTCAAGTCCAGGCCGGAAGCCTGCAGACCAGGAGAGGGTATTGCTGTCCCTGTAACCGGGTTCCAGATTCAAAGAGAAGGTTCCCCTCCTGAGTTCACCTATGCAGAAGCAGGAACACCTCAGTTAAAGAGCCTGAGGAAGCTGAGAGAGAGACAGAGGCAAAGCCCAGAAAAGCAAGAGGTACTCAAGACAACAGAGGAGGTACTTGATAAAGATAAAACCAAGGATATACGCCAGAGCTAGGGTATTGGGCCTTGGAGAAGATTTTCTATGTTCCAGGATCAGTCAGGAATAGAGTGCAAGCTGCCTGTACTGCAAGTCCTGTGTTTAACACTCTGAAGTCACCTTGCTATACATATATTGCCTGCATCAACTGTATTGAAAATCAACTGTCTGCAAAGGAACTGCGTTTCCGTTAATGTCCCTATATGATGACTACTAAAGTTTGAGTTCTGCTTTAACATCACGTGGTTCCTCAATTATTCCTGCTATCAGCAAACGGCGTGCCACCGTTTAATTGGCACTGGCGTCACAAACATTTCTCATCATCACCTGCCCTTGCAGAGAGTCAGCCATCTCAGGTTGGTGTCTATTGCACTACAACACCCAGGAACATTTATACACCTAACTTGAGTACGCTGCACCTCTCTTTTGGCGTCACGAACAGGATACGCACGCTTTATAGTGCAAGAAGCGTGAACTTTGTGCCTTATACAGCTGCCCTGTGACCAAAGTGACAAATTGCCTGTTTTATTAAAGTGGACTTTGTGGACTGAAAATCCTACCCAAAGTGTACCTAAAACCTCCAAAAAGCGCTGTGCAGTGTTGCGCTATCAAGAGGAAGGAAATCGCCACATCGGAGTGTGGTTTTGTGGACTTTTCATCATCCTGCTTGCTGTCAGTGAATAGACGGCGCTTCTACCAAAGATGGCCGCTGAGGCTACTGAAATAGCTGCTGCGTCATCTTCATCCCGAAAAGGCGGGAAAAATTGGCGCCTTTTTGAGGAAGTTGCGGGAAGGAGTTCAAGGTCAGGCGCCACTGCTTATCTGGACATTTGCATGTTGGCCAGCATGGACTCCGCCTTCCATATACTGGAATACCTGGGGGGCGGCCTCCCAGTGCAATGGGAGGAGCTGGCTGATCTTATTGGCGCCACCCTATCGCTCTCCAGAGAAGGATCGAGCATGTTGGAGAGTGAGCACCGCTTTGCTGCAACGTCCGTGCCTGAAATACCAAAGATGACTGATATTGGTGTAGAGCCAGAGGAGGCTCCACCGGCCTACTCTCCGGGACCGGAGAAACCCGCCTGCCCGCCACGGGAGAAAGAACCAGAGCCCTGCTATGGCTCCTGGAGAGACTTCTTTTAGCCCTCTTTCAAGTGGTCTTCACTAACGGCAGAGATCCGGGAGGCCGCTATAAAGCGGAATACAAAGACTAAAATCTATTATGAGGAATTGACCAAGACTATCCATGAACGACACACCGACACCCAACCCCGCCTGGAAAGGAGAAAGGGGTTGGTGGTGTCCTTTGACAAAACCCGTGGCTACGGGTTCATCCAAGATTATCTAACTGGCAGAGACTTGTATGTTAACAGAAGATCTGTCAAGAGAGACTACCTCCCTTCCTATCAGCACAGCCTCCGCGAGGGAGAGGAAGTGGAGTTCACCCCTGCCGAGAGCCTGAGAGGCCCTTATGCAACTGCCGTGACCCGTCCCAAGCGAGAACCTGAGGACTGGGAGGCAGAAGAAGACTACTCTGGCTGCGAGCGGGAACCTGAACGCTCTTCAGAGCCGGCCCATCACGCCTTCCAAGAGCGGGGCTCCTTCATTGGGACTAATGTCTTCTGGCAGCCAACCGTGTTGGAAAAATGGGTGAGCCCCTATCCTTCCCCCGAGCTGCCTCGTCGGGAGAAGACCGTACAAGACATGGAGAATTTAAAAGGACTTCGGGTTACCTTGGAGAATATCCGGAAGGGTAGGAGACCCGATGCGCCACCGGAATCTGCAAAGGCCGCGTCCGAGCCATCGTTGACTGTACCTGCGCCGGCGGCGCCAGCAGAGGACAGCGATTCCGACACAGAGAGCATTGGTGACCAGATCGTCCGGCTGGAGGAAAAGTTGCGGGAGCTGCGCAAGATTGCCACCGCCAGGATCCGGACGCCGCCTAAGGAGGATGAGGTAAGGGTGCCTGTCACCACCCGTAGACCACCTTCTGTCACCCCCGCTCCGTTGCGGCCCCAAAGAGGACCCGCTAGTGCTGTGAACTGCTGCACTGAGCCCACCGGACCGCTTGCGGCGGCGGTACCCAATGCAGCACCACCCACAATCATTATGCCGGGACTGGCACGGTCCACCCGAGGGTCTAACCCTAGGCCCATGGGGCCAATACCTATTAGGGGCCCCTTTACCTTGCAGCTGCCCCCTGACACCGTTATGTGGGCACATCCTCCTGTAGAGGACTACTACAGGCTGTACTTGCCAGCAGAGCCGGGTAATTATGACATACCCCTGTGAATCAGCCTGCTAGGCCTTTGCTTTATTTCATCAAAGAATGATGTTGTTAACCCTTCCAGGACAGGAGTCCTATGTTTTCTGGTCCTTTGTTGCTGCTGCCAGTTCATCCACGGCTCAGTGGTAGGTGTTAACCACTGAAATATCAAAGTCGACAAAGCCAAGTTTGTTTCCAGGACCTCCTGCCTGCTTTTGCTATCCCACGCCAAGTTGTGCCTGTTCCTTTGTTGCACCTCTTACCCTTAACCCCCTTTTCAGGTTGATCAGGGGTATTACAGCACTTGTTTTATATTGTGCAACTTGATACCAAGGAACCGTGCCCAGAGATAGACTCAAAAGAACCTGAGCCTCTGAGATTTTTGCTCTTTTAAAAGGAAATGTGCCCAGAGATGGACTCCACCGCATGAGAGCCTCTGTGATTTATAGGAAAATAACCTGGGTACGGACTCATATTTGTTCTTTGAGCCTCCAAGAACTTTTATACTGTTTTACCGTTTCTTGCTGTTCTAATATGGACTTATTCATTGTCATGGACTATCCTGGTATTAATGTTACGCTGTGCCAGGTCAGCGCCCCAGTTCCATTCACTATCCTGAGAGAAGAGAACGACGCCCCTTGTCACCACCCTTCACCTTTGCCAATTGGACCTGATATGAATGTAAATGCAGATGAATGACATATATGTATGCCTGCATGTGTCTTTTTCTGTGTCAGGTAAAGATTCCAGTTGGGCGGGCCCTGATGGAGTACGAGGTCGTACTCAGCTTAAAGCAGTGGGGTATGTAGTGTACGGGGACTGTAATGCCCGTCACTACAGAAGGGTCACTTGTGTGCTGTCGTCCCCCTTATCTATGGGGAAGTTGGTATAAGTCGTCTTTATAAAATTTTATGTAATGTAATGCTATGTATTTCCCTGTTACTGTAAAATGTGCATGTACAGGCCTGCTAGGGGTGTCATTTCAGCTCTTAGTCACTAGAGGGAGCTAGGGAGCCCTAGGTTATATAAGGCCCAGTCAGGGAAAGGAGAGTCAGTCTAAAGTCAGTCTAGTCTAAAGTCAGTCTACAGCAGTTGGAGTTTAGACTATGTCAGAGTCAAGTCCAGGCCGGAAGCCTGCAGACCAGGAGAGGGTATTGCTGTCCCTGTAACCGGGTTCCAGATTTAAAGAGAAGGTTCCCCTCCTGAGTTCACCTATGCAGAAGCAGGAACACCTCAGTTAAAGAGCCTGAGGAAGCTGAGAGAGAGACAGAGGCAAAGCCCAGAAAAGCAAGAGGTACTCAAGACAACAGAGGAGGTACTTGATAAAGATAAAACCAAGGATATACGCCAGAGCTAGGGTATTGGGCCTTGGAGAAGATTTTCTATGTTCCAGGATCAGTCAGGAATAGAGTGCAAGCTGCCTGTACTGCAAGTCCTGTGTTTAACACTCTGAAGTCACCTTGCTATACATATATTGCCTGCATCAACTGTATTGAAAATCAACTGTCTGCAAAGGAACTGCGTTTCCGTTAATGTCCCTATATGATGACTACTAAAGTTTGAGTTCTGCTTTAACATCACGTGGTTCCTCAATTATTCCTGCTATCAGCAAACGGCGTGCCACCGTTTAATTGGCACTGGCGTCACGAACATTTCTCATCATCACCTGCCCTTGCAGAGAGTCAGCCGTCTCAGGTTGGTGTCTATTGCACTACAACACCCAGGAACATTTATACACCTAACTTGAGTACGCTGCACAAGTATATTACAGGCAAAGATAAGTAACCCTGATAGGCAGATGCTTTAGAAAGAAAAGCAAGGATTTAATACGAGAGGAAGATATATATATATACCAAGGATTTAAGCCACCATTTAGGCATCCGGGCCTTGGGATTGAAGCCAGACAGGAGTTCTAGAAAAGGACAGTGTACGCTATTTCTGAGGAAATGTACAACCTGATTCTGAGTGCATTGTGGATTTACCCTCTGAGTATCTTGCATCATTAATACCTGCCATCTTGTGGAGTAAGCCTGCTTGTAAAGCTGTGATCTAAAGGACTGTGTTAACATCTGTATGTACAAAGTTGGACTGTTCAGTAAAGCAACGTTTGGTTCACTATACCATCTGTGTACCTCAATTATTCCAACTGTAAATCGGTGTGCCACCGTTACAGGCACTGGCGTCACGAATCCAACAGGGACCTTGCCCCAGGCACTCAAAATACCTGTAACATCCAGGGCACCTCATCCACCATCAGGCCTGGTCCCTACATACCGAGTGTGCCCCAGAGAAACTGTGTCTACCTCTCCTTCACTGCCGCATGCCTGCCCAGGGTTCTCCAATACAGTGAGCAACCCTCGATTGCCCATAACCGTGACCTCACTTCGCTATACCCTGCAGGTCTGGTGTGCTGCAAGTGCAGCCCTAAACTCGACCCCACCTCTGTCACTGCCTACTTGCACGGCCCGTCCTAACCGACGGCGTACAACCTGGCGGCAGTCCCTCACTTAGATATGTGTAGGGGCCTAAGAAGATAACAGAAGTACCGTAACAGAGTCAGACAAGCCAAAGTCAAAGCCAGGAGGTCACTCAGGTACACAGGGAGCAATCCGATAACGAAGTCAAAACACAATCCGGAGTCTGGAGCCAAGAGGTCACATCAATTTCAGGGAGGTTACAAGGTTGAGGTCAAAAACAGAGCCGAGGTCAAAAACACACAGAAGGCACAATACGAAAATGCTGGTGAGGGTAGCAAGACCATTCACAGGCAACCTGTGGCCAGCAGGCTGCCTGTTTAAATAGCAGAACAAGTGGGTCACATGACGTGGCCAGCGTCACATGACCCAAGCTTAGCCCAAACCATCTGAGCGCCGATAAATTGCGATCGGCGCTCAGTACCTCTTTCAGCTAGGAGGATGCCGTCCGCGCTGAGGAGGCGTGCGCGGCCAGGTCCTCCCCGCCCCCTGGTCCCCATGGAGACGAGGACGCAGGCCACATCCTCGCTCCTGCACGGATGCGGAATGCCGGCGGCGCTGCAAGGAGGAAGCGCATCGCCGGCTCTCCGTTACACCAGTTCAGCAAAATCTGCCTTCCAAAAACCATATGGTGCTCCTTTTCTTCTGTGCCCTGCCGTGTGCCCTTACATCAGTTTACGACCACATGTAGGGTGTTTCTGTAAACCGCAGAATCAGGGTAATAAATATATTTTTTTTTGGGCTGTTAACCCTCAATGTGTTAAAGAAAAAAATTTAGAAAGTTTTTAAAATCAGTTTTGAGTAACTTGAATGGTGTAGTTTCTACAATAGGTTCATTTATGGGGAGTTTCCACTGTGTAAGCCCCACAAAGTGACTTCAGACCTGAACTGGTCCTTTAAAAGTGGGTTTTGGAAATTTTCTTAAAAATTTTAAGAATTCCTTCTAAAATTCTAAGCCTTCTAACATCTTAAACAAATAAAACGGTATTTACAAAATAATGCCAACATAAAGTAGACATATGGGGAATGTTAAGTAATAAATTTTCGTTAACTTTTGGATTTTTTTTATAAATAAAGGTAAAACATATTGACTCAAATTTACCATTAACATGAAGTACAATGTGTCACAAGAAAACAATCTCTGAATGACTTGGATAAGTAAAAGCGTTCCAAAGTTATTATCACATAAAGTGACACATGTCAGATTTGCAAAATTAGGCCTGGTCAGGAGGGGGTAAATGGAAGTGGTTAAAGGGGTTGTCTCACTTCAGCAAGTGGCATTTATCATATAGAGAAAGTTAATACAAGGCACTTACTAATGTACTGTGATTATCCATATCATCTACTTTGCTGACTGGATTAATTTTTTCATCACATTACACACTGCTCATTTCCATGGTTACGTCCACCCTGCAATCCAGGTGGTCGTGCTTGCACAATATAGGAAAAAGTGCCGGCCTCTCTGGTGACCCAGACCATGGGAGTGCACATGGGCAAGTGCTTTTTCCTAAAATGTGCAAGGACAGCCACCTCTACTGGATTGCAGGCTGGTTGTAACCATGGAAACAAGCAGTGTATAATGTGATGGAAAAATGAATCCAGCCAGCAAAGGAGGCAATATGGATAATAACAATACATTAGTAAGTGGCTTGTATTAACTTTCCCTACATAATAAATGTTAATTGCTGAAGTGAGACAACCCCTTTAAGGCCTCATGCACACGACAGTGTTTTTTCACTGTCAGTGATTTGGCTTCAGTGGTCCGTGTCCGATTTTGCTTCAGTTGTGTTTCCTTGTGTCAACCTTTTTTTTTTGTCTGTCAGGGGGAAAAAAAGGAAGGTTAATGAAAAGTGTAATTTTATTGCACCAAGGTCTTGTAGAAAAAAAACGGACGCGGACACGGATGGCATACCAGTTGTGCATCCATTTTTTTTGACGGACCCATTGACTTGAATGGGTCCGTCCTCCGTTTTCCACTGACAAGAATAGGACAGGTTATATTTTTTTGACGGACTGGAATCACGGACACGGAGAAAAAACGGAGGACTATCAGTTTTTTTCACAGCTCCATAGAAATGAATGGGACCTCCGCTAAACTGTGAAAAATGACGGAACGGACGCGGATGCACACAACTGTCGTGTGCATGAGGCCTAAGGCCTCCTGCACATGGCCGTTTTTTCCCCCCGTTTACTGGGCGTTTTTTGCGTTCCGTATACAGTCCGTATACGGAACCATTCATTTCAATGGTTCTGCAAAAAAAACGGAATGTACTCCGTATACATTCCGTTTCCGTATTTCCATTTTTCCGTTCCGTTTTAACATAGAACATGTCCTATTATTGCCCGCAAATCACGTTCCGTGGCTCCATTCAAGTCAATGGGTCCGCAAGAAAAACGGAACACATACGGAAATGCATCCGTATGTCTTCCGTTTCCGTTCCGTTTTTTGCTGAACCATCTATTGAAAATGTTATGCCCAGCCCAATTTTATCTATGTAATTACTGTATATGCCATACGGAAAAACGGAACGGAAAAACCGAACAAAAACACAACGGAAGCAAAAAACGGGACAACGGATCCGTGAAAAACGGACCGCAAAACACTGAAAAAGCCATACGGTCGAGTGCATGAGGCCTAAAGCTGTACTGAAATCCATTGTCATGACTGCCGTCCATGCGCACGGGAGTCCTCGCCATTATGTTAGCACAGCATATCAGTCCAGACCTTTTATTTTACCACAAAGCTGACAGTAGGAAAATAACAAGTCGAGATCTGGACTCCTTATCTGCAGAACTACTCATGTAGTACCTCAGATAATAGTCAAAAATCATGGTGACACATTCCCTTTAAGAAGATATGAGGGGCAATGAGGAGTGCATGAAGGCACTAAAACCCTAAATAAGCCACGCTGAGCAACGAAAGTGCTGAAGTATCTTATCTGAACTGCATTTCTGTTTTTAGCTACACATAGGAAGCTGTGGTATGTGGCAACTCACACTGCTTCTTTGTGATGGACCTCTATTCCGCAATGCCGAGCTGTTGCAGATTTGTAGAGACTTGTCCATATGAGTGTCAGAACTAGTCCTGAGTATTTCAGCTGCTAAACAACTGCAATAAAAGGTCACAAAGGCCACAATGTGCAATCGGTCCGACCTAGTAACTTTGTAATGATATAGTGCCTGCCATACGTGTGACCGGTGCCGTAAGGTAGTCTGAAACGTTATTTCCTGATGGTACTCTGTGAGCCGAAGGCTCCAAAAATCCCTGTTCTGTAATCAGAATTATAGTAATTCCAATAATAATTTTTTTATTTCATTCAAATTAATTTGTTTTCTTAATTTTATTTTTTATTTTTAAGAAATGCAGCCATGAAGTTTTATATTTTTCCTCATTAAAGGGCATCTGTCAGCAGTTTTGTCCCTATGACACTGGCTAACCTGTTATATGTGTGCTTGGCAGCTGAAGGCATCTGTGTTGGTCCCGTGTTCATATGTGCCCGCATTGCTGAGACAAATGATGTTTTATTATATACAAATGAGCCTCTAGGAGCAACGGGGCTCAGCTCTCTCTGCAATGGCAACGCCCCTGTTGCTCCTAGAAGTTTATTTTCAGATATTAAAACTTCCTTTTTCTCAGTAATGCGGACACATATGACCCTGGGACCAACACAGATGCCTTCAGCTGCCAAGAGCACATGTAACAGCTTAGCCAGTTTCATAGGTACAAAACTGCTGACAGATGCCCTTTAAAAACTATAGGGAAACATTCCCCTAAAGTCTGCAAAAAAAGAAAAGAACTCCATGAAGGGGTTATTTGCTTTGGTTAATCCCTTTTTCTCAGAAAAGTCCACTGACTGGATCTGATCACAGGGGTTCCTGCTGTGATCTGTGCAGATTGGAGTAGATTTACTAATTTACTACTTAAAGGGCTTCTGTCAGCCCACTAAACCGTTTTTTTTGTTTTTCTTTACTAATAATCCCTACACTGCGATCTCTGCATACATAAGTTAAATAATCATTTTGGTTCAGTAGAATTTGATAAAAAGCTATTTTTAAAATATGCAAATTACCTTGCTACCAGCAAGTAGGGCGGCTACTTGCTGGTAGCAGCCGCATCCTCCGATCCTAAAGACGCCCCCTCCGCATTGTGATTGACAGGGCCAGGGAACGGAATCGTTCTCTGCTGGCCCTGCCTGTTAGCATTCAAAATCTGGCGCCTGCGCCGCGGCCGTACGTATCTTCAATCTGCGCAGGTGCACTGAGAGGCGGCCGCTCTCTCCTCAATGCGCCTGCGCCGGGTGTAGATGTGACGTCATCGGCGCAGGCGCATTGAGGATGGAGAGGCCGAGCGAGTGGCCGCCTCTCAGTGCGCCTGCGCAGATTGAAGATAGGTGCAGGCGCCAGATTTTGAATGCTAACAGGCAGGGCCAGCAGAGAACGATTCCGTTCCCTGGCCCTGTCAATCACAATGCGGAGGGGGCGTCTTTAGGATCGGAGGATGCGGCTGCTACCAGCAAGTAGCCGCCCTACTTGCTGGTAGCAAGGTAATTTGCATATTTTAAAAATAGCTTTTTATCAAATTCTACTGAACCAAAATGATTATTTAACTTATGTATGCAGAGATCGCAGTATAGGAATTATTAGTAAACAAAAAAAAAAACGGTTTAGTGGGCTGACAGAAGCCCTTTAACACCCTTGTCATAAAATGTATCAAAATTTTGTGCACAATGTTGCGTCAAGTTTTAGACCTTGTTATGAAGTGAATAATCCATTGCACTTAGCTCTCCTGTTTGGGTTTTCAAACTCGACAAGGGATGATGGTTTATTCCATGATTATTATAAAAAAAAGGTAAAGTCATACATCATCTAGTACATAACAACCTCTTTCTAACAAAGCTAGAACCAGCCCTGTACCTCCCATGGATCCAGAGATCTCCACATTCATTGCTCTAATTGTTCTGCTAGATTTATTTCAATCTGGCAGTTTAGGGGGCGAGTCCTTTCTCAGAGGTGTGTCCTTTCTGCTGCAGCGGGTAGCAGTTTAAGGATAGAACTGAGCATGTGCTTCCATCTCAGTGAGGACAGAGAAATTAGAAAAAGAGCAAACAGCAGGTGGCGCTTTACAGATAGATTTCACTGAATAACTCATTAGCTATAATACATTTTTAATTACATGAAATTACAAAAAAGTGTTCAGAACCAGGTGCTTGTTTGGAAACTGTAGAATATTATTTGCGGGACTACTCCTTTAAGGCAAAAAATAATCACGGTCAGCTCCAGTGCAGAGGTCCAGGGCACGGAAAAGCGTGGCACTCCAACAAATGCAAACTTGAAAAGAAAGTTCATTCCAGCCTCCGAATAAAACAATGGAATCCTTTATTGAGAAATAGTCATAACATCTCCTGTGACGCGCTTCAGGTGTATATAACACCCTAAGTCGCAGCCAAGGGTATATACACCCGAAACGCGTCACAGGAGGTGCGTTTTTCTGTGCACTATGTGTTTGGCATACCTGGATGTTATGACTATTTCTCAATAAAGGATCCCATTGTTTTATTCGGAGGCTGGAATGAACTTTCTTTTCAAGTTTACTCCTTTAAGGCCTTTTTCAAACACCAGTGAATCACAGATGTGTGCTGTCTGTGGTCTCCATAGTCAACATATATACTTTGTTCACACATCAGTGGTTCTCCGCAGACTGTGGGTCCATGATGACACCACGAAAGTATGCCATATTTTTGTCTGTGATTAAACATCCCTCACACACGTTATAACCTATGGGTCAATGAAAAGCATGGACACAACATGGATGCCGTTCGTGGTTTTCATGGATCGTTGCTAGGAGATGCTCTGGAAACCAATTTTTAGCCTATTAGGGTGCATGGAATACGGATGACACACGGAGGGCAAAAAACGGACACATGGACCAAACACGGATTCTTCATGAACATCTTCATGGCTTAACCACTGAGCATCTCGTCACGGATGTCAACACGGACACAGACGTGTGAAAGTGGCCTAAGAGGTAACAATATTCTCTAACATCACACCAAATGTTGGCGAAAAGTAAGCCAACCAATGGTTGGTATAAAGTTAGAGAAAATGGCAGCAGCAGTGTATATGACCACAGATGAAGCGTCACACTTCTGGTCCACTGGAACGAGCAGGAGTGAGGGGTTAGGGACTGGAGTCTTGGTGCTGGAACAGAGAGGTGGTGAATACACGTTTATACCCGTTCAGGGCCAAATAAAATTGCTTTTGGGACCACACAAAACCTTTAATGGGATTTCCAAGATTTTTTAGCTGATGACCCTTTCTTCTAGAGCCCGGCCCAGTACCTCTGGTATCTCCACCATTTGAGAACGCACCACGCTCACAGTATCTCCACGTTTTCTGTCAGCTCACCTATATAGTGGCTGTGCTTGGTATCGCAGCTCAGTCTCATTCACTTCAATGGAGCTGAGGCCATGAGACCGATGAACGTGACGTCCCTTGGCCTAGGCAAAGCTGAGAGAAGGCCACAGCACTACTGCGAGCACTGCTGCCTTCTCAAACAGCTGATCGGCGGCAATTCCAGGTGTTGGACCCCACAGATCAGATACCTATGACTTATCCAGCAGATAGATCATTAGTTAAAAAATCTCAGAAAACCCCTTTAAGTACCAGAAACCTAAAACAGCATTTGACAAAAGACTAAAGGTCAAATTCTTACCTGCTAAAGGCAGTAAATATAATGTTAATATACAGCTCCACAATGTTTATTTCACTACTATCCAGACTATTCATGATTGTGGCCTTTGGGGTGTAACAAGGAATTTCTCTCTACTTCCTTCTTTATAAGCTTATATTATTGAGCATTACATAGAAAAATAACATTTGAGACACAGTGGCCTAGATTTACAATTAGGTAGACATTATAGACATCTAGACAGGGAGACTTTAAAGGTTATTAGAGTATAATTCAGCATAAAGAAAAGCTGGTTACCGTATTTTTCTCCCTATAAGGGTCTATTCACACGTCCGTGTGAGTTTTGCGGATCCGCAAAACACGGACATCAGCGATGTGCGTTCCGCATTTTGCGGACCGCACATTGCCGGCACTTAATAGAAAATGTCTATTCTTGTCCGCAATTGCGGACAAGAATAGGACATGTTTTATTTTTTTGGGGATCGGAATTTCGGACCCGGAAGTGCGGGTGATCTATCTGCTGGATAAGTCATAGGTATCTGATCTGTGGGGTCCAACACCTGGAATTGCCGCCGATCAGCTGTTTGAGAAGGCAGCAGTGCTCGCAGTAGTGCTGTGGCCTTCTCTCAGCTTTGCCTAGGCCAAGGGACGTCACGTTCATCGGTCTCATGGCCTCAGCTCCATTGAAGTGAATGGGACTGAGCTGCGATACCAAGCACAGCCACTATATAGGTGAGCTGACAGAAAACGTGGAGATACTGTGAGCGTGGTGCGTTCTCAAATGGTGGAGATACCAGAGGTACTGGGCCGGGCTCTAGAAGAAAGGGTCATCAGCTAAAAAATCTTGGAAATCCCATTAAAGGTTTTGTGTGGTCCCAAAAGCAATTTTATTTGGCCCTGAACGGGTATAAACGTGTATTCACCACCTCTCTGTTCCAGCACCAAGACTCCAGTCCCTAACCCCTCACTCCTGCTGGTTCCAGTGGACCAGAAGTGTGACGCTTCATCTGTGGTCATATACACTGCTGCTGCCATTTTCTCTAACTTTATACCAACCATTGGTTGGCTTACTTTTCGCCAACATTTGCTGTGATGTTAGAGAACATTGTTACCTCTTAGGCCACTTTCACACGTCTGTGTCCGTGTTGACATCCGTGACGAGATGCTCAGTGGTTAAGCCATGAAGATGTTCATGAAGAATCCGTGTTTGGTCCATGTGTCATCGTGCTGCCCCATAGAAATGAATGGGTCCGCAATTCCATTCCGCAAAATGCGGAACGAAATTGCGAACATGTGAATGGACCCCAAGACGCACTGGCCCATAAGATGTTTTAGAGGAGGACAATAAGAAAAAATATTTTTCATTAGACCTCAGATCAGACCAGCAATCAGACCCCCAATGTTAATAAGACCCTCAATCAGACCTCCAATGTTAATAAGACCCTCAATGTTAATAATACCCCAATAAGACCTCAGCTCAGATCCCAATGTAAATGACTCCCAATCAGACCTCAAATAAGAACCCAATATAAATATGACCCCCCATTCAGACCTCTGATGAGACCCCCATGCCTCATATCAGCCCCCAGCCATATATCAGCCCCAGCCTCAGATCACAAAATAAAAAATCCACTTACCTCTCATGCTCCGTACACCAATGCTCCTCTTCTCCAGCACTCTCTCTTCTTCTTCCTGCCCTGATGCGTAAGGTCAAAGAGCGCCCTCACGCTATGCGCAGCCAAAGAACAGCCAACAGCAGAGGACCAGGAAGTGGTGAGTATAGAGCCCGGGGAGCGCTGCATTCACCGCTTCCCGGTCCTCCGGAAAATGTGCGCTTCCATAATGGAAGTGTTTCATTAGTATTCACACCATAAGACGCAGCAACATTTTCCCCCACTTTGGGGCGAAAAATATAGTATTTTTTTTTTAAATGTACTTTCTGGTGCAAAAATGCTCCAACGAACGTGTGTCGGCTGTTCCGTGCATTGGGGACCGTAATTTTGCAGTCCCTAATGCATGGGCACCATCTGTGCGGTTGCCGCAGACAGATGCTGTAATGACCGGCGTCACACACAGGGAGGGAAAAGGGAAAGCCCTGCCCAAGGGAGAGGGAAAGGTGGTGACCCCTGACTCACCTTGCGGCTGGCACCTGACTGCCCTGACGTCCCTAGACGGGTTCCTCACCCGTGTGGCGATCACGTGCCTAAACCCTGGCTTTCCCTAGAATGACAAAAGAATTTTGGGTATAGTAGCTCACCCCTCCTGATATCATGAGCCGGTGCTCACCCCAACCACAATATAGTATAGAGAGGATAAATATATATAGTGGGCACTCAATATCTGCAGCTGCATTCAGGGTACAACACGTTTATTATATGATATTAAATAAAATTCAATAAAACATTCAAAAACACATAGTAACACATAAGAATCAATGGCAGTTAATATGGCAATCTGATAAAAATTGTTAATTCATTAGAACCATCCTAAAAATTCCTAAAAGCCTTTCACACTAATTATGTGATTAAATCAAGTCCCAATATTTCAAGCACTTGTTGGTGCTATATCCGTGCTGTTTATGAGTTAAAATAGTCTCAAGTATAGATGATCAGGGTGGTAATGAGGGGTTAGTTTTATACATTTTATACCCTGAATGCAGCTGCAGATATTGAGTGCCCACTATATATATTTATTTCCCTAGAATGAGCCCTAGATAGTGAACAGGCCGGTGGGATCACTAGTCCGCACCACTGACACTAAGAGGGAAACACCAGGGAGAGGACAGACAATACAGACAAACACATACACCCAGGTGGGCGATCACAATAGACCACAAAGGTCCAACAGGGATCCGGAGGGTAGCATTCTGGACCAACTACCAAAGAACGCAGCAACACAGCTCCAGGGTCAGTATAGAAGTCCAGGCAGGAAGCTCTATATCTGGCAACCAGAGAAGTGTTAGAGGGGAATATAAGGAGGATGGGAGTGCTGGACAAGGAACAGCTGAGGAGAAGGAGCTACGGATCCCTGAGTGAGCCAAAAGGGTTTGCAAAGCAAACCCAGAAAGCTACCATAAGGAAACAGCCCTATCTTACATAGAGCGCGCAGCCAACCGCTGCGACTTCCTGACCCCGGGTATAACAGAGTCAGGCGTGGTTCTTGACACCCTCGTGACAGATGCAGACCCATTGAATGGGTCCGTGATACGTCCACACCGCAAAAAAATAGAACATGTTCTGCACAGCTTCTTCCGGATTGCGGATCCATTCAAGTTGTTTGCAGCAAGGACTCCAGATCATGAGAAAGGAACTATGATTTCTGCTGGAGCAAGTCAAAAGTTGCTGTAAGCTATATTGATGATGTCCTCCTCATATGGGGAGGGCGCCAGCGTCCGTGCCTGCGTTTGTCGCATATCTTAACATTAATGATTTTAATCTTCAATTTACCTATTGTATGTCTGATTGCCACAACTACTTTTTGGATTTGGCCCTAATGGGCAACAGTGACACAGGTCAAGTTATATTCTGTATAGAAAATGAATAATGGGCAATTCTATCCTTCATGCCTATAGTTCTCACCCAAAACATGTTATACACAATCTGGGGGAGCTGGAATGGCTTGTACAGAAGATCGTACTTTCCAAAAAGGGTGTCATAATATGGATCTCAGACTCTGGCAAATTTACAAGGCGCTGGCGTCATTTTTCAGGCAGGCACACGGATTACATGCACCTAATTTATGAGAAGGCGCACTCCTCGTCATAAATTAGCCGTATACTATGGCAGCGCAGGGGGCACAACTAAGAACGGCGTAAAAAGCCCTCTTAGTAAATGTCCCCTATTGTTTTCACAACAGACAAAATGGGGGTCATTAACAAAGACCAGCATTTTATGCCGGTCTTTGATTCACCCCAGTACTGCCAGAGGATGTGCCTAATTTATGAGTAGGCACACGCCTCAGATAGTCTGTGCGCCATGAGTCTCCCTGAGTGGAGTCGTTTTTCGCCAACATTTATGCCTGTTTTCCTATGATCTGTCAGGGGAAAGTCAGGAGCCCCCCATTCACAATTATTCTCAGTGAGTTTGGCTGAAAATCCCCTGATGTGTATGGGGACCTTTAGGCCTCATGCACACGACCGTTGTTTTGGTCCGCATCCGAGCCTCAGTATTTGCCGCTTGGATGTGGACCCATTCACTTCAATGGGGCCGCAAAAGATGCGGAGAGCACTCCGTGTGCTGTCCGCATCCGTTGCTCCGTTCCGTGGTCCGCAAAAAAATCATAATATAACCTGCCCTATTCTTGTCCGTTTTGCGGACAAGAATAGGCAGTTATATTAATGTCTGTCCGCGATTTTGGCTGTGACACACAACACTGCTGGATTCTTTGCAATTCATGTGTTCCAGTTGCAACAAACATGTAAATCGCACTGCTCCCCCATTCATTCCTATGACCACCCTGCTAGACCACGATCTTTAGTTGTGCGACTGTGTAGAGCAGGGATGCTCCACCTGCAGCCCTCCAGCTGTTGCAAAACTACAACTCCCACTATGCCCTAATAGCTGTAGGCTGTCCAGGCATGCTGGGAGTTGTAGTTTTGCAACAGCTGGAGGGCCGCAGGTTGAGCATCCCTGGTGTAGAGGTACCCTAACTCATAACGCGCCTGCTAAGAAAAAACCCAGCAGACACTTGGAGATGACAGGGGTTGTCTCATCTCAGTCTTTCATGGCCTAGATGTGAAAATCCTAAGAAAACGCTGGCTGGGCATGGGCATAGTTAAAGGGGTATTCCGGTTGGTACAAGTTATCGCCTATTCATAGATAGGACCCCCACCGATCACGAGAATGGGGCCCCCGAAACCCTGCAGCTCACCTGAAATAACAGGGGGTGGTCACACATGCACGCGGCCGACCCAATAATTTCTTAGGGACTTCCGGAGATAACCTAGTATAGTGCTCCACTATCTCCGTAATTCCTCTAGAACTGAATGGATCAGCAACGCGCATGTGCGACCGGCCGCTCTGGTCATTTTAGGGGAACTGCAAGGGGCCTGCAGGGATTACGGGCCCCCCGTTCTCTCCTACCGCTGGGACCCCCACCGATCTAAAAGTGATCCCGTATCCTGTGGATACAGGATAACTTGTACCAACCGGAATACCCCTTTAGGAAAGCAGTATAGCACAGGAAGATACGCTGCTTCTTGAAACCTTAGAGTTAGGCCTCATGCACACGGCCACATGGTCAAAAAATGCAGATCAGATGCGGACCCATTCATTTCAATGAGGCCGCAAAAGATGCGTTCAGCATGCCGTGTACTGTCCGCGACCGCAAGTCCGTTCCGCGGCCCCACAAAAAAATATAGAACATGTCCTATTCTTATTGCAGACAAAGTTAGGACATTTCTACAATAGTTATAAAATACACGGCAGCATGCACTCAGCCAGGATCCGTGTTTTGCTGATCCGCGATTTGCGGATTGCAAAACACTTACGGTCGTATGAGCCCTTAAGGAAACCGTGTAGTGCCCATTCACTGCTATGGGAGTCAAGTCAGGGTCCCCTGATGTTCTCTCCTGGTCCCTCTCTACATCCAGGAAATAACGGATGCCATACACCGCTGAGGTCAGTATGTAGGGTCAAGCGTCATATATTGCTGTGCCAAGACATGAGGACCAGGAGCTGGAAACGGATATGTGTTATTTTATTACATGTGTGGGCATGAAAGTAGTTTTGTTATAATGCAGACAACCCCTTTAAGTCGCACGGGTGACCATTGCTCTAACGCAAAAGCAGAGAAAAGCACCTGGCCCAGTTCCACCTAGCAACCAATCAGATAACAGCTTTCAAGGTGTAACCTGCAGCTGGAAGAGAAGAGCTGCACTCTGATTGGTCGGCCCGGATAACTCTCATACACAGTAAGTATATAGGGGTGCAGGTGTCCCGGCGGTGTGCGGCGGGTCTCCCCTCGGGGCTGCACCTGTTGCCCCTCGGCTGGGGCGGAGGAATGAAGGAGTTGCTGGTGGTGGAGCCTGGCTGCAGCGGCTCTCCTCCCTCCAGCTCCGCCCCGCCGCCTTATCCCCGGCTGCTGGAAGTTTGCGAGCACTTGTGTGCGCCCCTCCCGCCGTCCTGTCTTCTTCCCGGTTCCCATGGCCGAGAACGAGCTGGCCGCGAAACTGCAGCGCCGCTTGGTGCTGGACGATGCCCCCGCAGAGAGCCAGGAGCCGGACGAGCCCGTGCCCAACGGGCAAGAGAAGCCGGCCACTGCCAGTGCCGACTCCGAGCTGAGTGCCAAGCTGAACCGGAGGAATGACATTAACGAGGGCAACGCCGTGCCACCCAACCGGGGCCAGGTCTTGAGCCCGTACACCGAATTCAAGGAGTTCTCCCGAAAGCAGATCAAGGACATGGAGCGCATGTTCCGCCAGTGAGTGGGCATCATGGGGGGCACGGGGTGTAGAGGGGGCTGCATGCAGTGGCACAGCAGTAGTGCCCTCCACACTTGGCATTGGCACTTCCCACTCCAGCGAGTTGTCAACAGGTTTGGGTGACCTGGATGTGGTGGTATGGGCACAGTGCAGTCCATGACCGCTTCATGATGGGTGCACATTGTCGTCCTAGACAGTATAGTGATGGGCACATGTCACACCTAGTGATAGATGGGTGCAATGCCAAGTCTATGGGCACGCTGCAGGGCAGGCACGTATGCTGCCAGCACTAGGGCACACCTGTAACGTGGCATCTGGCGTTCTATAGCAGTAGCCGCTAACTTGCAGAGTTTCAGACAAGAAGTGGCATTCCCTGAGCGCTTTGGCAGTCCTACGTCACCCTGTGTACCCGCACCAAATGTTAATATGCCAATTTTGCCCCCATCTTCCGTTCATTAGTAGGCCGGCTGCAGATGGGGCTATATGGCGACATTGCGTCAGTGGTGTCACACGTAACATACCGCAATACTATTGATTTGGGTGCACATCACTTTGTGCTCATAGACCTTGATGCAAGACGTGTGTGACTGCGACTACCTGAGACTTACTGTCGCCATGTAGCCCCAGCCTAAAGTGCAAGGTGTGAGCGCCCCATTGGCGCCTGTCGCCTCACCTGCTTGTGGCTGGAGCTGTTTCGGTAATAGAATTATATCAGCTGATTGCTATTTATGCAGTTTTCTGTGTATTAGTGCTGGTTCTATAGAGGTAGTCATCAGGTCGCTCCCTGTCTGCGGGTCCCCCAGTGTAGATGTGAAGCCCACCTGATCTGTGCCCTCATCAGGAGGTGTCCTCACACTGGGATCGTCCCAGCTCTTGGTTCTCTCCCCTCCTCCTCTATCCGGGGTGAGTCTGTTTCACCACAGTCCCCTGCGGCTGAATCATAGTTCCTGTCCCCCCCTTCCCCCCATCCTGATCACTTCTCCTTATGATTCAGTCTTTGCTGTTCTTTACACTTCCCTTCTGCTCATGCCGTACTTGGGGTTTAGGATTCTGAGAGTTGTAGTCAGCAGACTTGTCTTCCCGTCTAACCCTATGCTGTCAGTATACTGCCGTCGCCCTGGATGTGTGCGGCTGACCCCCATAACCCTGGCTGACCGCCATTTCTCCCGTCTCCACCACGTGCACGTTATTCAGTGGAGAAAGGAGAATAAGCTGCTGCAGGACCCCTTCAGCGGGCATGTGTATGACCAGCTTTAGGGCAGGTACACACGTCGCAGATACGCTGCGGAAAATCCTCAGCATAGCAGCAAGGTGGATGACGTTCAGCAGGTTCCATCCACACTGTACTGTTAAAGCATCTGTCAGCAGTTTTGTACTTATGACACTGACCTGTTACATGTGCGCTTGGCAGCTGAAGACATCTGTGTTGGTCCCATGTTCATATGCAAATGATAGAACCTGTCCTATTTTTGTTCGTTTTGCGGACAAGGATAAGCTTTTATTGCAGTAGGTCCCGCAGAAATTCTGAGATGCTCACTGACCACATCCGTATTTTGCCGATCAGCGATTTGCGGACGGCAGAACTTGTACAGTCGTGTGCAGGAGGCCTTACAGATGCAGATGTTGTAGGGAATTTTACCCTGAGAACGTATTTTATTTCAGTGTCCGTTCGTGTGCATTCCGTTTCCGTATGTCCATTCCACAAAAAAAAAAGAACATGTCCTATTATTGTCCGCATTACGGACAAGGATAGTCCTGTTCTATTAGGGGCCAGCTGTTCCGTTCGGCAAAATACAGAATGCACACGGACGTCAACCGTATTTTTTGTGGACCGCAAAATACATATGGTCGTGTGCATGAGGCCTCTCCAGCATTGAGATCTGTTTGACATGCTGTGGATTACGAAATCTGCGCTGCAGGTCAGTTTCCACATGGAAAATTTCCCCAGCGTGTACACGAGACTGAAAATCTCATCTACCTGTCCGGTGCTATACACACTGCGGATTGGCCGCGCTTAAAGGGGTATTCCGGTTGGTTAAAGTTATCCCTTATCCACAGGACAGAGGATAACTATCAGATTGGTGGGGGGCTCTACTACTGGGACCCTCACGATCACGAGAACAAGGACTCCGTATCCCCTGCAGCTCACCTGAAAAGAACGGAGCGGCCGGTCGCACATGCGCGCGGCCGCTCCATTCATTTCTATGAGAGTTCTGGAGACAGGTGATGGCTGTACTTGGCTACCTCCAAAACTCCTACAGAAATGAATGGAGCAACCGACCGCTCCATTCTTTTTAGGGGAGTACAGGGCCGCCCTTCTCATGATCAGTGGAGGCACATGCAGCCACTAGACCAGTGATGGCGAACCTATGGCACGGGTGCCAGAGGCGGCACTCAGAGCCCTCTCTGTGGGCACCCACACCCTGGAGAAAGTCTATGGTGTACCAATATGCCTTAGACTTTTCCTGCCATTCATCAGTGCAGGACATCCTATAAACAGCACAGGCAGCACATTGAATGTTATTATAGCTAAATGATAAAGTACATGGAAGATATATGATATTGGTGTTTAGGTTAAATTGCCGTGTTGGCACTTTGCGATAAATAAGTGGGTTTTGGGTTGCAGTTTGGGCACTCTGTCTCTAAAAGGTTCACCATTACTGCACTAGACCCTCGGTGTGAGGCTATGTTCACAGGACCGTATCTGTTTTGCAATTGGCAAACTGCGGATTTGCAAAATACAGATACCGGATGTCTGCATCCCGCACTTTCCGCAGGCGCGGTTATTCAAATGCCTATACTTGTCTGCAAAACGGACAAGAATAGGACATGTTCTATAATTTGTGGACTGGCTGCATGGATGTACTCTAAAGGGCATTACGAGACCCCAATAAATTTTGCTAAAGAAGGCTTACTCACCTGCTGATACCACCCCTTTCCAGCGCTGCCGCTGTAGTGCTCCTGACAGTCTCTATTTCTATCCCTGCAGCCATGACGTTCCTGACTACTACATGTGACCACTGCAGCCAGTCAATGGCCTCAGCGGTCACCAGGGATAATTGGCCACATCCTCATTGCAGCGCCGGTCTTGCTAGAGTAATTAGGTACCCGACTCCTTCACGTTGATGGCGGCAGTGATCTCACAGTGGGCAGCGCTGGGACAGCAGTGGATTAAGCAGATAAATAAAGCTACATTTTTCATTTTTAATATTGCAGCCCTTCACCACAATTTTTGGGGGACTGTGTAAACTCCTTTTAATACGGCTGCCATAGCAGTGCATGAAGTCTCTACCATACCTATGTATGCCTTGTCTTAAAAACTATATATATATATATATATATATATATATATATATATATATATATATATATATATATATATATATATATATATATATTTTTTTTTTTAATCTGGCACCAAGAATGTATAAATCCACTGTATGTGAATGTTCTCATGTAGTACAGGAAGGTTAGTGATGTCTGGTTGCCTTTAGCCCTGAAATGGTTAATGAGTGCAAGTTTGGAGCAGCCCCTTGTGTTTGGGTGGAGGGTGTGCCAGACGTCCCCCTTGAGCAGATATGCCTGGCCCTGAGGCCATTACGTGCAGTGGTGGCGCCTGGCACTTTAATGTTCCTGTATGTGACCCGAGCTATGTAACCTCGCCCTGTGGTGCTGCTGACGATCACCCAGACAGTGCTTTTCCAGCCTCCTAATGCCTGTCCTACAGCTGTGCAAGTGTCACTGACAATCATGGCTTTGTACAGCTGAAGTGCCCTCACCGAGGTCCTGGGAACAGTTGTCTGCTGCTACTCCCCCCCCGACGTCGTGGAGGAAATTACCAAAAAAAGCCTTGTACAATGCCCGTAGATAAAGCGGAGTATGCTCATCTTCTCAGATGTCACCAGTGGAGAGCTATTCCAGGGCTCCTCCATGTATAGCTAAGGCTTGGTTCAGACTTTACGTTGTGTGGTGCCTCAAGACCTCAGAGGAAAAACCACCGCAAACCTTATGTTCATACAGGAGACATTTGTAGAACTGCTTCATGGAAAACCACATTTCAGTACTGCATGTAAAAAAGACTCTGCATCTATAGATTAAAGAGACTATCTGGTGAGGCACCCCTTCTTGGACAGTTGACTTGCATCCAACTTGGCCACCTTTTACAGGTCCAACGGGTTTGTCCTAATCTATTGTACTGAAGATCCTCAAAGGCTGAATTTCGCAGGGGTATATCCCCTACTCCTATATGACTGCATAGCTCAGCAAATATACCCTTCAGCTGGGTGAGGACTCCTGTGGGAGCTGTAATGGTGACCATGTCTGTCACCAAGCTTTCCCTGAAACAGACATAATTCATACAAAGAATTAATTTTAATGACTCTAGCATGTTTCGGGGACTTATATTTATTGGAACCTACCGTATTTTGCATGTTTAGCCTTCTTAAAGAGGTTGTATCAAGATTTAAACTTCTCACCTATCCACATTATAGGGGATGTGTCTGACCACTAGGACCCTACCGAATACAAGAACGAGGACCTGTGCCCCCCCTTCAGAAAGTGGAGTGGAGGTCGAGCGTGGGTACTGATGCTCCATTCATCTTTATAGGATTGTGGAAGAGAAGCCAAGTACATCACGCAGTTGGCCCGATCTGTCCCATAGAGACGAATGGAGTTGCAGTGCGCATGCTTAAGTGCTGCACCATTCCTACACGGGGATGCAGGACCCCTGTTCTTGTGCTTGGTGGGGGTTCCCCAACGGTTGGACGAACCCCACTGATCAGACTCTGTAGACCCCAGGTATAGGTAGTGTGTGTAAATCTTGGGATGAACTCTTTAAGCCAGGGCTGGCCAACCTGTGGCTCTCCAGCTGTTGCAAAGCTACAACTCCCAGCGTGCCCAGTCTGCCTACAACAGGGCATGGTGGGAGTTGTTAACTCCCACCATGCCCCGCTGTAGGCAGACTGGGCACGCTGGGAGTTGTAGCTTTGCAAACTTCCACCATGCCCTGCTGTAGGCAGACTGGGCACGCTGGGAGTTGTAGCTTTGCAACAGCTGGAGAGCCGCATGTTGGCCAGCCCTACTTTAAGGCTTCCTTCACATACCCTTGTTGGTGACTTGCTGCATTTAACAAAGGCCAAAAACAGTAAAAAATGCTTAAACAAAAAAAAGGGCATTTCATTGTTTTGCCGAGGAAACTATGCTGTATTTTTCCTAAATCTGACTGATGAGCGAGGTGTGTCCAGGCTTCTTTCTCGGAGGATACATGTAAGGAATGACCTTCTTCTGTAATCTTGTTATCTTTGGTAGAAATTTCTTGACAAGTTACAGCAGTGACACAAACTGGGGGAGGGCAGTTCCTTCCAGAGCGGTGATGCATTCCTTTATGTCTCATATATAATTACAATCTCATGATTGTGCTCTTAGCGTGTGTCTGATCTTACCTTTTAGAGGGTGGGGTTTATTATACTTTTATAAGTTGATCTGTAAAGTTTATCACATTATTTCATGTTTTGTTTTTACATCAAATTGTGAAGACCTGTAACTTTTTTTTTTTTTTTAACTTAAATCTGGACAGACAACAAGAAAAAAGTATTAATTTTTTTAATCAGCCCCTTTGTTCGGCTGCATTGCCCACCTCTGACTTGACGCCTAATATGTAAATGACCTGTATAGCTACCAGGAGGAGGAGACCTGTCACTTCATGTGGAGCTATCCATTCGCTGCAGAGTGCTTCATAGCCAGGAATTAGACATGCTGTTCTCGCCAGATTTTACTAAATCTCCCCAGAACACCCTATCGATGCCAGTAATTCCAGATCCAACACCAATGTGATGAGAAAATAGTCAGAGAAGAGGAACTGATCTGGTGCTCAGATCTTCTGTTCCTCTTCTCTTTGTGTGCACGGAAGAGGTCAGTGATTGGCTTCAGTGGTCAAGTGTTATTGATGTGGGATCTGTCGGGTAAATAACCGTCAGCTATGTTTTGCAGAAGGATCCCACATGTCTGCTTTCCCCTGAAATTGGACAACCACTTTAAAGGGAACCTGTCACCTGGATTTTGTGTATAGAGCTGAGGACATGGGTTGCTAGATGGCTGCTAGCACAACCGCAATACCCAGTCCCCATAGCTCTGTGTGCTTTTATTGTGTAAAAAAAAAAACGATTTGATACATATGCAAATTAACCTGAGATGAGTCCTGTACGTGAGGTGAGTCAGGGACAGGACTCATCTCATTTTAATTTGCATATGTATCAATTTTTTATATTTTTTTTTTACACAATAAAAGCACACAGAGCTATGGGGACTGGGTATTGTGGATGTGCTAGCGGCGATCTAGCAGCCCATGTCCTCAGCTCTATGCACAAAATCCAGGTGACAGGTTCCCTTTAAGAAGATGAAAGAAACTGACTCAATTCCTGTATTTAAATTTTCAAAAGGGATCCATTGAACAAATATGGACTCTCTAAACTTAAGTCTTAAGTCAGTGTTCAGTCCACATCTGGTCTGCATTTTTTGAGGATCGGATGTGGACCCGCTCATTTCAATAGAGATGCAAAGGAGATGCGAACAGTACACCATGTACTGACTGCATCCTCATGTCTGTTCCGTGGCCCCTCAAAAAAGGTAGCACATGTCCTACAGGAGTAAAAAAGAATAAATGCACGTGACCGGTATCCTTGTTTTGCAGGTCTGTGATTTTCAGATCGCAAAACGGATACGGCCAAAACGGATATGGACACCTTTGTAAATAACAAAAAAAAATATTTTTGTGGAGGAAATCATTTCTCCAATCGGTTCTATTTTTTGTTTTTGTTCTACAGCCTGCTCTGCAAAATAAATAAATCCGTGTAAAAATGTGTATTTTTTTATTTTTTTTTTTAAAGTAACGGCCGTCACAAGGCCATTTTTAGCACCAGTGAAAGTCTGAGGCTATTCACACGGCCAGTGAATAGCGTCCGTCCAAAAATAGGACATGTCACGGCCGGCCGGACCCCATTGAAAACAATGGGACCGTTTTCAACGACCGATTTAACAGGAGTGCACCCATCAAACGGCCGTTAAACGGGTACACGGGCCATTTAGGGCAGGACTTGACAAATTTCCTTGGAATGTAGGAGCCAGCTAAAAAAAGTTAGGAGCTTTTTTTTTTTTTTTTTTTTTTTCTTTCTGTGGACAGATGAAAACCAGTGTATTACTGTACGGCAGCAGCAGGAAGCGCACGGCGTCATAGCAACCAATGACGCCGTGCGCTCCTCCAGGCCGGTATCACACGGTCCGTGTTCCATGGATGTGTGCATAAGGCTTGCGCTGATGAGACGGCTCCTCTCCGGGAAACGCTGGAGTCTTCGTACAGGAAAACTGAAACCCCGCCGTAGTCACCTGCGCTGCTCCCGGACATGAGGCGTGCGGTGGAGAGCGCCTAGCGTGCAGGTGAGCGCTGCCACGTACATGTCATGTGTCACTCCGCGGCCAGCTGACACTGACAGCCAGCGGGGAGAGGGAGTGATTTCACTCGGCTTAACCCGTCATGTGCACCGCCTGTCACACTGTTAGCCTCGCGGTCTTAACCCTCCAGTGGTTGCGCCCGGCTGCTGGTGTGCTGGGCCTATTTTCAAGCGGCAAATTGAGCCCTGATATAGGGGTTTTAAAAAAAATAAATAAATCCCCTCATCCACTTGCTCAGTCTCTTCTCTCTTCATTGAGCAGGACCTGTGGAGCAAGTGGATGAGGTGAGTTTTAAAAAAAATTTTTAACCCCTACTCCGCCATCTGTTATAAGCAGGGAAGCAGCAGCTCGAATGAAGCCAAACCGCGCGATTATCCTGCGCGACGCGGCCGCAGTCTTCACAACCCCCCCCGTAGACTTGTATGTAATTCCTCTATCCTAATTGCCTGTGTACCCATTTTTAACGGCCGTTAGACGGATGCACTCCTGTCAATCGGCTGTTAAAAACGGTCCCATTGATTTCAATGGGGTCCGTCCGCCCGTGAAAATGGCCAAAAATAGGACATGTCCTATTTTTGGACGGACGCTATTCGCTGGCTGTTAAAAGAACGGCAATGTGAATAGCCCCATAGACTTTCACTGATGCTAAAAATGGCTGTCACACGGCCATTATTCATGGAGTCGTGTGCATGAGGCCTTGTTGTCTAAAACCAAAATATATTATATATATAAAAAAAGACATATTAGGTATTGCTGCATCCGTAATAGTACCAATCAAACGATCATCTCTTCCAGCAGAAAATGGGATCCTACCTAAGACAATCGCCCAAAAAAGAAAAAAAATATGGCTTTCAGAAAATGGAAACTCAAAAACATGATATTTTTTTTTCACTTTTTTTATTTTTTTATAGTGTAAATCTAAAATAAATAAAAAATTTGACATATTGGGTATCGCAGAGTCGTTACAGCCTGCTCTATAAAAATATCACATTATCTACTCTGTCAGGAGAACATTGTAAAAAACAAAAACTGTGCCAGAACAGCCATTTTTTTTTGGGGTTAACTTGCCTCATTAAAAGAGTAATTGTATACCGTATTTTTTGCTTTATAAGATGCGCCCCCCCCTCCCCCAAAGTAGGGGGGAAATGGCTGTGCTTCTTAGGCCCCTTTTACACTAGCGAGTTTTTTGCGCGTATGCAATGCGTCACGTGAACGCATTGCACCCGCACTGAATCCTGACCCATTCATTTCAATGGGTCTGTGTACATGAGCGTTGTTTTTCGTGCATCAGTTCTGCATTGCGTAAAAATCGCAGCATGTTCTATATTCTGCGTTTTTCACGCAGCCCTGGCCCCATAGAAGTGAATGGGGCTGCGTGAAAAACGCATTGCATCCGGAAGCAAGTGCGGGTGCGATGTGTTTTTCACTGATGGTTGCTGAGAGATGTTGTTTGTAAACCTTCAGTTTTTTTTTATCACGCGCGTGAAAAACCATTGCACCCGCGCGGAAAAAACTGAACGCAATCGCAGACAAAACTGACTGAACTTGCTTTCAAAATAGTGCGAGTTTCACTGAATGCATCCGGACCTAATCCGTCACGCTCGTGTAAAAGAGGCCTTTATAAAGCTAATACTAGTGAGCGCTTCCATTATGGAAGCGCTCACTAGTATGCATTAGGTGCTGGGAGCAGGGAAGAAGCGCGAGCGCTTCAGACACTCTCCCTCCCTGGTCTTCTTGCTGGGGCCGGCGCTGCCCGCAGTCAGGTGGCACTGCAGCCTGGGCCGGAGAAGACAGGGAAACGGTACTTCTAAAGAGACCGCCGAAGCGGAGCCGCGGCACAGGAGAGGTAAGATATTTTCTTTTTTTTCTTTTTTTTTCTTTTTTTTTTTTTTTTTTTTAGTCCGATGGGGGTCTGAAAGAAAAGGGCTGATATGATGTCCTGATATTTGTAGGCACATCAGGCCAATGGATTCGGCTACAAATCCAGGAAAATATACAGTTGCAAGAAAAAGTATGTGAACCCTTTGGAATGATATGGATTTCTGCACAAATTGGTCATAAAATGTGATCTGATCTTCATCTAAGTCACAATAATAGACAATCACAGTCTGCTTAACCCCTTAAGGACCGGGCTCATTTTCACCTTGAGGACCAGGCCATTTTTTGCAAATCTGACCAGTGTCACTTTATGTGGTGATAACTTTAAAACGCTTTCACTTATCCATGCCATTCTGAAATAGTTTTTTCGTCACATATTGTACTTCATGACACTGGTAAAATAGAATTAAAAAAAAATCATTTTTATTTATAAAGAAATACCAAATTTGCCAAAAATGTGTAAAAATTAGCAAATTTCCAAGTTTCAATTTCTTTACTTCTATAATACATATTAATACCTATAAAAATAGTTATTACTTTACATTTCCCATATGTCTTCTTCATGTTAGGATCATTTTGGGAATGACATTTTATTTTTTGGGGGACGTTACAAGGCTTAGAAGTTTAGAAATAAATCTTGAAATTTCTCAGAAATTTTCAAAAACCAACTTTTTAAGGACCAGTTCAGGTCTCGAGTCACTTTGTGAAGCTTACATGATAGAAACCACCCAAAAAAGACCCCATTCTAGAAACTACACCCCTCAAGGTATTCAAAACTGATTTTACAAACGTTGTTAACCCTTTAGGTGTTCAACAAGAATTAATGGAAAATAGAGATGCAATTTCAAAATTTCACTTTTTTTGGCAGATTTTCCATTTTAATATTTTTTTCCAGTTACAAAGCAAGGGTTAACAGCCAAACAAAACTCATTATTTATGGCCCTGATTCTGTAGTTTACAGAAACACCCCATATGTGGTCGTAAACTGCTGTACGGGCACACGGCAGGGCGCAGAAGGAAAGGAATGCCATACGGTTTTTGGAAGGCAGATTTTGCTAGACTGTTTTTTTGGACACCATGTCCCATTTGAAGTCCCCCTGATGCACCCCTAGAGTAGAAACTCAATAAAAGTGACCCCATAAATATATATAATATTTTTTATTTTATTTATGCAAGTCTTGCACAATGATTTCATTTTTGAAACAAAAAAAATCATGTTTTAGTGTCTCTCCATAGTCTGAGAGCCATAGTTTTTTCAGTTTTTGGGCGATTATCTTAGGTAGGGTCTCATTTTTTGTGGGATGAGATGACTATTGCCACTATTTTGGGTGCATATGGCTTTTTTACACCATTTTTTATTTTTTTACGGTGTTCACCTGAGGGGTTAGGTCATGTGACATTTTTATAGAGCCGGTCGATACCGACGCGGCTATACCGAATATGTATACTTTTTTTTAATTTTTTTTATTTATGTAAGTTTTACAAAAAAAAATGTTAGTGTCTCCATATTCTGAGCCATAGTTTATTTTTTGGGCGATTGTCTCAGGCAGGGGCTCATTTTTTGCGGGATGAGGTGATGGTTAGATTGGTACTATTTTGGTGGGCGTATTTTTGTGATGTAAGGTGCCAAAATTGTTTATTTAGCAAAGTTTTTATTTTTTACGGTGTTAATCTGAGGGGTTAGGTCATGTGATAGGTTTATAGAGCCGGTCGATACGGACGCGACGATACCTAATGTCTGTCTTTTCCCTATATATATTTATTTATTTTTTACTTTATTTTTGGAAAAGGACGGGGTCTGATCCTTGTTTCAATACAGCACAATACATTTGTATTGTGCTGTATTGAACTGTTAGTGTCTTACACTGTAAGCCTGGGGGCTGGGCCTTTTAGGCTTCCGTACATGACAGGCCCCAAGCCTTGGAATGGCTTGGGGCTGCCATGGCAACCATCGAGTCCCCGCCACGGCAGCGCGGGGACCCGATGCATGAGGTGAGGGAGCGCAAACCTCCCATATGCCGCGGTCAGCGCTGACCGCGGCATATGAGGGGTTAATCCACCGGATCTCTGCTGCATCTGGCTGTCAGTAGCCGCCGGATATCTGCTGCTGATCGGGGGGACCGCACGCGGGGGGAGGGAGTAAGGACTGCAGGACGAGAACGCTTGTCCTCGAGCGCTAAGTGCCGGCGATTGAGGACGAGCATTCTCGTCCTGGGTCGTTAAGGGGTTAAACTAATAACACACAAAGCATTCAATGTTCCCATGTTTTTATTGAACACACCATGTAAACATTCACAATGCAGGTGGAAAAAGTATGTGAACCCTTGGATTTAATAACTGGTTGAACCTCCTTTGGCAGCAAAAACTTCTACCAAACGTTTCCTGTAGTTGCAGATCAGACGTGCACAACGGTCAGGAGTAATTCTTGACCATTCCTCTTTACAGAACTGTTTCAGTTCAGCAATATTCTTGGGATGTCTAGTGTGAATCGCTTTCTTGAGGTCATGCCACAGCATCTCAATCGGGTTGAGGTCAGGACTCTGACTGGGCCACTCCAGAAGGAGTATTTTCTTCTGTTTAAGCCATTCTGTTGATTTACTTCTATGCTTTGGGTTGTTGTCCTGTTGCAACACCCATCTTCTGTTGAGCTTCAGCTGGTGGACAGATGGCCTTAAGTTCTCTTGCAAAATGTCTTGATAAACTTGGGAACAGTGATGGCCAGTTCGCCATGTTCGCCTGCAAACACATGCGAGCTGCCATCTTAACTGACAAGTCCGGCGATGCACAGGTAAGTCCTTACCTGTGCCTGTGCGCGAGCCGGTCTGAAATGAAATGCGGTCACCGGGAGCAGGCAGTTCCGAGAACAGCCGCCGGGGGCCTTCATCGGGCTGTTCTCGGAACTGCCTGCACCCGGAGACCGCATTTCATTTCAGACCGGCTTGCGAACAGGCACAGGTAAGGACTTGCCTGTGCATCGCCGGACTTGTCAGTTAAGATGGCAGCTCGCATGTGTTCACGGGCGAACTGGCCATCACTGCTTAGGAATTCATTTTTCCTTTGATGATGGCAATCAGTCCAGGCCCTGACGTAGCAAAGCAGCCCCAAACCATGATGCCCCCACCACCATACTTCACAGTTGGGATGAGGTTTGCTGTGCCTCTTTTTCTCCACACATAGTGTTGTGTGTTTCTTCAAACAACTCAACTTTGGTTTCATCTGTCCACAGAATATTTTGCCAGTACTGCTGCAATGTGTTATTTTTTTTTGGACAGCAGTGGCTTCCTCTGTAGTATCCTCCCATGAAATCCATTCTTGTTTAGTGTTTTACGTATCGTAGATTCGCTAACAGGGATGTTAGCATATGCCAGAGACTTTTGTAAGTCTTTAACTGACACTCTAGGATTCTTCTTCACCTCATTGTGCAGTCTGCGCTGTGCTCTTGCAGTCATCTTTACAGGACAGCCACTCCTAGGGAGAGTAGTAGCAGTACTGAACTTTCTCCATTTATAGACAGTTTGTCTTACCGCGCCTGCGCCGTTAGCTTCTGTATTCAGCGCAGGCGCAGTGACTGTCGGACCTCTCCCTGCGCCGAAGGTGCAGGGAGAGGTCCGACAGTCACTGCTCCTGCGCCGAATACAGAAGTGCAGGCGCGAGAATTCGGCCGAGATGGAGCGAGGTTGGCTGTCAATCTAGACGGGAGGGGCGGGCTGGAGGGACGAGATGGGCGGCAGACATGGTGAGTAGACGGAGCCTCTAGGGGTGCTGAAAAGACTCCCCCATAGCACCTAGAGGCTCATTTGCATATCAATAAAAGTAAGCTTTTAAGGTTAACCGCAGCAGACAAAAGTGATACATGAACATGGTTAGGTAGAGCAGACACTAGCAGATCGCTAGTATCAGACTAAATAGGTGAAAATCTGGTGGTAGAAACCCTTTAACAAAACTCATATCAGAGCATTTCTGAGAGCATGTGAAGCAAAGCTGATACCAGTAAACAAACAAGTGCAATTTTATTAAGTGCTGCATTACGGGAAGATATGGGTTATTGATTTTTAGTGCACAAAGGTGTCCATAGCCTTTAAGGTGGCCATACACATTAGTCTAAAGTTGATCAAAATGATAGTCCGTTGGATGAAAGAACTTTCATTCATCGGCCAATATGGACTAGTTGGAAGGCTGATATGTCAGCCTGAATTTGTGGGAGCGGCGTCTGACCCCTCATAAGCGCCGGCTCCCGCCTCCTCTGGGCGCTTCCAGATCACCCCCCACCTTTTTTCTTTTCTCTCTTCAGTCCCCTTCAGGGTATGCCCACTTCTAGGCTTACCCACGCTCCTGGCTCCCGGCACAACTCAGCCAGCATAGGGCAGTGGTTTGGGCGCTCCTCCTCGTCAGTTACCTTTAGCCTCTACCACAAATATGTGTATGTTCGTGTCTGCGAAACGTTCACCAGATTTTCAACTGCTGTTCAACCATTAACCAACTTCTGTCTAATGTCTACGGCCAGCTTTAGTCACGTAAACATTCATTGCAATCCTGCAAACCATTTACCATTATGCCGTCACTGTCACCATGTAACTATTAACCATTAGCTCGCTCTCATGTAGATTGCACTGTGTGGCTGAGCAGAAATCTACTGCCTCCAGTGCTGCTGGGGAGAAAGGTCTCCATTAGTACCCTTCTCTGATTTTACCTTTGTTCTCTGGAATTCGAAACGTGAAAAGTTATTCCACTTTTCTAAACCACCACTCTGAAGAAACTGATCCAGGTAGTACAAAGATTGCCAGCACATAACCTTTTATGTGCACTGCAAGATTACGTTCTTACACATTCAGTATGGAGTCCTCATCATAACACTACCAGAAAATGGAAAAAGAACAGCTAGAAGGAGTTTAAGATAAAAAGCCTATTTTAGGCTAGTTTCACACCTGTGGTCTAAAACTTCAGCATGCTGTTCTGTGGTAGCATGCAGCGGTTTGTGTCCGGCCGACTCTCCGCTTGTCTGCCAGAACTGCGTACGGATCCCATTATGCTTAATTCTGCCGGCTGGCATACCGTTTGTATGCAGCAGCACCAGATCCGGAGGATTCTGGCAGGCTGTTCTTTGCCGGAACAGCTGGCCGTAATTTACAACAGAGCTATGAAAGTAGCCTTACAACACGGCGGTGCTAGGGCGTGTGACGGTGTAATCAAGTCTCAAGATCATTACATCCACACTTTTCTTTTGTCTGGCAGAGCTGTTTGTTTTTCTTTTGCCTTTTCTCTTAGACTAGTTTCACACTAGCATTAAAATGTGGCATAGCTGGATATTGCCTGCACCGCTGGAGCCCATTGACTATGATGGGATCCAGCCCATTTCCGGCATTAAAGGGACTCTGTCACCACTTTCTAACCCCCCCTTTTCAAAGTATTGTTATCTGCATGGCGCCCCTGTGATTATAAATGTGTTGTTAGAAGTTAAATTCGCCGTCTCCTTTTGATAAAAAGAGCTTTTATCTAACCTGTCAATCTTCTTGATAAGGTGCCCAGGGCGTTTCTTTTCGTCTCAATCTGCCGCCCGCCGCCGCCACCGTTGGTGCCCAGCTCCTCCCCTCATGCTTTCAGCGCCGCCTGAATGTAATCAAATACGCCTCCGGCTCTCTCTGTGCCCCCTCCTCCTTTTCAAAGATCCCGCGCGTGCGCACAGGGCTGTGCCTGATGCGCCCGTGCGGACATTTACAATCAGCCTCATTGAGCGAAGTGCGCATGCGCGCACTTCGCTCAACCTCCTCATCAGACGAGCACTGCAGCAGGCTGCAGTGCTCGTCTGATGAGGAGGTTGAGCGAAGTGCGCGCATGCGCACTTCGCTCAATGAGGCTGATTGTAAATGTCCGCACGGGCGCATCAGGCACAGCCCTGTGCGCACGCGCGGGATCTTTGAAAAGGAGGAGGGGGCACAGAGAGAGCCGGAGGCGTATTTGATTACATTCAGGCGGCGCTGAAAGCATGAGGGGAGGAGCTGGGCACCAACGGTGGCGGCGGCGGGCGGCAGATTGAGACGAAAAGAAACGCCCTGGGCACCTTATCAAGAAGATTGACAGGTTAGATAAAAGCTCTTTTTATCAAAAGGAGACGGCGAATTTAACTTCTAACAACACATTTATAATCACAGGGGCGCCATGCAGATAACAATACTTTGAAAAGGGGGGGTTAGAAAGTGGTGACAGAGTCCCTTTAAGGCTATATGCACACGACTGTATGTGTTTTGTGGTCCGCCCAAAAAAAATTATTGCATCCGTTTAGTTTTTTTTTGCGGATCCATTGTAACAATGCCTAAAGCAGGCAAGATTAGGACCTGTTCTATTTTTTTTTTTTTTTTTTTTTTTTTTTTTTTTTGCGGGGCTACAGAACGGACATATAGATGCAAATAGCACACAGTGTGCTGTCCGCACTTTTTGCGGACCCATTGAAATGAATGGGTCCGCGTCCTATCCGCAAAAAAAAAACGGAATGGACACAGAAACAAACAACGTTCGTGTGCATGTAGCCTAATGCTGTGATTTGATTCCTGGCACTAATGCTGGAAATGGGCACGGTCCCATTATAACCAATGGGGTCTGGCGGTGCTCCGGCTATGACGGAGTGGATGAACTGAAGTGTGAAAGTACCCTTACAGGACTGTTAATTGGGTGGTGTAGTCTTCACTGTGCCTGCTAGACTAGGGAGTGCACCATTTGTGCAATTAACGTATTTTGAAAAAGGCCATCCGTCAAAGAGTTGGCCAAGAAGTTTCTGTAGTGCATCAATGGTGTTGACAGTGGTCAGTGGAGGGCACACAGAGAGAGGGTCATGGACTGTCACTACAGACAGATGCGTTTCAATATTGCCATGTAGGAAGACAGCATCACACATAAGAAATTGTCTACTTGAAGCCGGACTGCGTTCATGCACTCCACTAGTTTGCCACTGATGTCCAGTGAGAGAGCCCATTGGAGGCATCAAACAATTAGGTATCATGCTTGTTCCCATTTGTGGCGAGAACGTTGATCAGCCTTCAGTATGTCCAGGACTTAATGGAACCAGTCCTACTGCCATTTTTTTTGACCCAGAAGACCTGGTGTTCCAACAAGATAATGCATTCCCACATCTTGCCGGCACTACACAATGTGCTCTTCTGGGTATCCAGCAGCTCCCCTGGCCTGCTCAATCACCAGATCTCTCCCCCCATCAAGAATGCCTAGGACAGGATGGGGTCTAAGTTGAAAGAGCTTGGAAGGACACAACAGGAGGAGATCCAGCATCTGTATGGCCATCACCATGTCAGAGTGGCAGCAAGAGGGAGATGCCACCCAGTATGAATATGACCCTGCCTCAACATACACCCTGCAACAGAACCCAAAATAATGGGTGATCATTGTGACCATTCACAAAGCATCTCTAGCAGTTTATGCTTTGTCAGTCTCTGCTCGATCCCTTTAGGTTTTCCAGGTGTTTTTTAGAAGCAGCCGTTGGGAATAAGGCCTTTGGGGAACCCTGCAGGAAGAGCCTTCCAAGGCATGGCCTTCACCAGACCACTGCTCCCCATATCGGCGTGGAATGAGGTGGATTGTAGCATTCCTGACCAAACTGAAAAATAGAGCAGAGGAGATGGAGAGAACATGTAGCTTTAGCTTTGGTTGTTTCCACAGTATTTTTATTTTTATTTTTATTTTTTTGTGGCTCAGCCTGAAAGCTACAGATATAGATCTGCCTTATATGTTGTACAGTTCTTACACATAGTTATGGTTGGCAGTGGGCTTCTGGAGCCCAGGATGATGTACGTGTCCTAGTGTTATCCTATGTGTATTGAGGTGTGCGGTATACTGTACAGACCGCTCTATACATACACAGGACCACTTGTCCATTAATGGGCTGACGTGTTTCGGGGACGTGTTCTCTGCTCCAATCACAGCGACTTCCCTTCTTAAAACTTCCACTTTTTTTTATTTATTTTTTCCCCCGTTTTCTTTAAAGCTGCAAGCCATCCAAAATCCATGAGAACAGGAGCTGTGTGACTTCCATGCTGGAATGCATTCCTATTTTTAGTTGTCCCAGATTTCCTGACATCAGTGCCTAAATCCACACTTACAGAAAAGCAGCTGAAATGGTGCATGAGGGGTTAATCTTTCCCTACTAAATAGATCTCACCTACAGTGAAGTCTTCATGTGGACTCAATGCCATGTTGTCTTACATGGGCCCCTAATTCCTCCTCCTCCCTCTGCTGACTGCCAGCTTTATGCACTCGGTTAATATATACTGTAATATGTATTACTAGGCGGCGGATGCAGTAGGGGCACACTGGTTAATCTTCCTTGTGTCCAATTACAACCCTGTAGACCTGGATGGTTAGAACATAGGATTCCCCACTCTGATTCAGTAATGAACTTACTTTGCACTAGTTTTCATCCTCAGATTGGTTCCATCACTGATGGCATGAAGAGAGAAGTGAGAATTTGAAGCATTAAGTAGATTTAAAAAACATCCAAAGGTAATTCAGATGGACAGTCCAGCACCACAAATGTATGAGGGCCTACCCGCATGGTGAAGATAAGGGTTTAGTATGGATTTGGTTTTATCTTTGTGATTCTGGGCGGTCCACCTGTGTTTCTTTTAGGCTACTTTCACGCTAGCATTTTTGCTGCATCCGGCACGGCTCAGCAAAAACGCTTCCGTTACTGGTGATACAACCATCTGCATCCGTTATGGACGGATCCGGTTGTATAATCTTTAACATGGCCAAGACTGATCCGTCATGAACTCCATTGAAAGTCAATGGGGGACGGATCAGTTTTCTTTTGTCAGAGAAAACGGACCGTCCCTATTGACTTGCATTGTGGGTCATGACTGATCCATTTTGCTCCACATCCCATGACTGAAAGAAAACCGTTACGTTTTGTCCCCATTGACAATGAATGGGGACAAAACTGAAGCGTTTTTTTTTTTTGCAGTATTGAGCCCCTATGACGGATCTCAATAACTGAAAACTTAAAAGCTAGTGTGATAGTAGCCTTAGATGTTTCCATGGCTTGTTGTCCTACAAGCGACCCACACACCTTCCCTGCATGCCACGTGCCAACCTATGTGAAGATAATACCCTTACAAATATACCCATTAGTATACTGTATGCTCACATATGCGTTTAAATATGTTGAAGTTCACCGGATCCGGCCTAGCCAGATAATGCTGTGCACAGCCGTATCCCCTTTTGACTAATGGGATTCAGCGGGAATCTTTCCTTTTTCCGGTAAAATGCTGGCATGCGCTCCAGAAATCGGCTGGATTAGCGACTGTAGATTCAGATTCATCCTGTTTTGGACGAATCAGAATTTTTATATTTTTTTTTAAATATGAGTTCCCGATCACCGTATTGATGTAATGTATTTCCTTTGTTGCGGCTGAATGAGCAAGGCCGCAAGTAACGCAAGACTTTGGAAGTCTCATGCATGCGCTCTTACTGTAACTGTTAAAATCCAATTCCAGATTCGATGATTGTGGCGCAGTCTATAATGAATCCAAGTTTAGATTTGTTCGTTAATACAGTTTGGCATGTGCCACTACTTACAGTAACTGCGTATGCGCGAGACTTTCATAGTTTTGTGTTGCTAGCGGCCTTGCTTATTTGGCTGCGCGGGGGGAAATGCATTACATCGTCAATACCGCAATCTGGAACCCATTATGCTTGGTGTAAAGACAAAAAGATGCAGAGTAGTCCAAAACTGGACGAATCTGAATCTATCATCGCTAGTCCAGATCCCATTATAGGCAGTGGGGTCCGGCGGTGCACACCATTATCTGGCTAGGCCGGATCCGGTGAACTCCGGCAGGCTGACGGATTTGTAAACTTGTGTGAACGTAGCCTAAGACTCCATAACATTTATTGTAGAATTGTTGTATCTGTATCAGATCATTGTACATTGTGGTTCTGCTTCTCCTCTCTAGGTATGACACTGGACGGGACAATTTCATAGACCTGATGGAGCTGAAGCTCATGATGGAGAAGTTGGGTGCCCCTCAGACTCACCTTGGGTTAAAGAACATGATAAAAGAAGTGGATGAAGATATCGATGGAAAGCTGAACTTCCGAGAGGTGTGTGCTTGATCACCTGTAAATGACAGAAATATAGATCCACGTTTTGACTCCCATAACTGATGAGGAAATGGTGTGTTTTTATTTTTGCCAAATATTAGGCACCATGCATGCGGCCCTGTCTGTATTTTGGTCCGCAAACAACGGATCTGCAAAGCAGGAATACCTTCCGTGTGCACTCCATATTTTTCTCACTCCCATCAGTAGAAAGGGCTGTTCTTGTCCACAATATGAAAATAGGACATATTCGATAATTTGTGGAACGGACATACAGATTTCACAGCCAATGTCCTATCGGCAGAAAACACAGATAGCAGGCAGAGTTAAAATCTGGTCATGTGCATGAGGCCCAATCAACATGTTAGTCACCTTGAGGCTTTAGGCATGTGACGAGACCTGTACGGCAGCAGATGAAGTGCTTAGCCATGCGAATGTCACCAGACCAGTTTTCACATTTTGTCTGATTTACTGGTATGAAAACTTTAGGGAATGGTTTATACACTCACCTAAAGAATTATTAGGAACACCTGTTCTATTTCTCATTAATGCAATTATCTAGTCAACCAATCACATGGCAGTTGCTTCAATGCATTTAGGGGGGTGGTCCTGGTCAAGACAATCTCCTGAACTCCAAACTGAATGTCAGAATGGGAAAGAAAGGTGATTTAAGCAATTTTGAGCGTGGCATGGTTGTTGGTGCCAGACGGGCCGGTCTGTGTATTTCACAATCTGCTCAGTTACTGGGATTTTCACGCACAACCATTTCTAGGGTTTACAAAGAATGGTGTGAAAAGGGAAAAACATCCAGTATGCGGCAGTCCTGTGGGCAAAAATGTCTTGTGGATGCTAGAGGTCAGAGGAGAATGGGCCGACTGATTCAAGCTGATAGAAGAGCAACGTTGACTGAAATAACCACTCGTTACAACCGAGGTATTCAGCAAAGCATTTGTGAAGCCACAACACGCACAACCTTGAGGCGGATGGGCTACAACAGCAGAAGACCCCACCGGGTCCCACTCATCTCCACTACAAATAGGAAAAAGAAGCTACAATTTGCACGAGCTCACCAAAATTGGACTGTTGAAGACTGGAAAAATGTTGCCTGGTCTGATGAGTCTCGATTTCTGTTGAGACATTCAAATGGTAGAGTCCGAATTTGGCGTAAACAGAATGAGAACATGTATCCATCCTCTGATGGCTACTTCCAGCAGGATAATGCACCATGTAACAAAGCTCGAATCATTTCAAATTGGTTTCTTGAACATGACAATGAGTTCACTGTACTAAAATGGCCCCCACAGTCACCAGATCTCAACCCAATAGAGGATCTTTGGGATGTGGTGGAACGGGAGCTTCGTGCCCTGGATGTGCATCCCTCAAATCTCCATCAACTGCAAGATGCTATCCTATCAATATGGGCCAACATTTCTAAAGAATACTATCAGCACCTTGTTGAATCAATGCCACGTAGAATTAAGGCAGTTCTGAAGGCAAAAGGGGGTCCAACACCGTATTAGTATGGTGTTCCTAATAATTCTTTAGGTGAGTGTATGTATATGTGTTATTGCTGTTATTTTACTCACTACCTTTAGCTGCATTGTGGCCTAAATCTACTCGGAGGTATTAGGGGAAACTCAAATTCCCCATGGCTTTTTCCTTGAAGACCAGTCTGGAACCTGGAGAGTAGATGCCAGTGTAGTTATGGTTGTGCCATTTTCGGAGTTCAGTAATGGTATTCAGAAATGAACTGTTCTATAAATGCCCATACTCACCCGATGAATATCGGCCAAACCTGCTGACTTGTTCTCACATGAGATAAGACAATGGCTGAGGTGTCTGGTAGGAGCTTATTCCCCCTCTTCCCTTTCAGAAAACATGCATGCTCGGCAGAGTAAAGCGTGTACCTGTATGGTGGTCAGAAGGAGTAGCTAAATGTTATGATTATCTTGAGATGAGTGATGATAAAGGGAGTTGCGGCTGCTAGAAATATGCATTCAGGTAATTCTATATACACCCCATTTCATAAATCTTTGGCCCTGGGACTAGGAGGGACTGTAGTTTAGACAGCATTATTGCCAGTGCTGTCTTCTAGGCCACATATCCTAGAATGCCTACCTCCCGAATCCCTCTGCATAGTCTGTATGGGTCTGGGGCAATATGCAGTAAGGCACAGAATACATTTATGGGGTCTTTTATTAAGACCGGCGTTTTAGACACCGGTCTTAATCCCCTTGTGCTGGCTGTTGATGTGCGTAAGTTATGTAGAGGCGTCGGCTTTTACATAACGTAGGCGTATCCACCACCGGCACCTAACAGCCTTAAATCTACACCAGCTCTTAAATCTACACTCATAAATGACCTCCTTAGTGTCTGTATTATTTTATTTAATGCACTTACATAGCGCTACTGTATTCCGCAGCGCTTTACAGACATTGGCATCCAACTGACTAAACCCACTAAATAGAACCACACATGTAGTATAGAAAAATATCTTTATTACACATAATCATATCAACTAAATATTGAACAGAAAGTATACAATCTAAAATCAGCGGGTAAGAGCTATAGAGCAAGAATCACCCTCTTTCCCCCCCCCCACCCCACACAAATATGATGGGCCTATTATACATTTACAGAGGATATATGCACATCGGTGAATAACACATAATAAAGTGCTTATACTATAGAATATAGTGCAATCATCTATGGCCGGTTCAGCAAAGAAGGTTCAGTACTCATCTCACATAGCCAGGACACACCCAGGTTCCCCCATGAAATATGGTCCAAACTCCGTGGCTCCAACTTAGGGAAATCCCAGTAAGTGTCACTAACTGCAGTCAGTGGGATTTCCCAACCAATTCTTAGATTATTTTCTCGCGAAACATTGTACTTCATAATGAAAATTTGAGTCAGTATAATTCACCTTTTTATTTCAAAAGTTTCAGTTCAGTTTTGCGGACCGGGTGCGGTCCCATTAATTTCAATCTGTGGTTCCGTTCCGCGGCCCCGCAAAAAAAAAGATAGAGCATGTACTATTCTTGTCTGCAGTCACGGACAAGAATAGGCATTTTCTATTATAGTTGTGGCCATGTTCCGTCCACAAATTACTGAACGCACACTGATGGGATCTGTGTTTTGCGGATCACTACGGTCGTGTGACTGTGCCCTAAGGCAGATAGTGATGCATCATAAAAGAGTTATTACTTTACATTTCCCATATAGCCACTTTTTTGTTTGCATCATTTTGTAAATGTAATTTTATTTTTTTAGGATGTTTACAAGGCTTAAAATTTTAGAAGCAAATTTTTCCGTTAAGAAAATTTCCTAAACCCACTTTTTTAAGGACCAATTCAGTTATGAAGTGATTTTGTGGGGCTTACATAGTGGAAACCACCTATAAATGACTGCATTTTAGAAGCTACACCCCTCAAGTTATTTAAAACTGATTTTACAAACTTTGTTAACCCTTTAGGTGTTCCACAAGAAGTAAGGAGCTGAAATGTTTAAATTTTAATTTTTTGGGCAGATTTTCCACTTTATTTAATGTTGTTGAATTTTTTTTTCCTGTAACACATCAAGGGTCAACAGCCAAATAAAACTAAATGTTTATTACCCTGATTGTGCAGCTTACAGAAACACCCCAAATGTGGTCATAAACTGCTGTATGGGCACACAGCAGGGCTCAGAAGCAGTGATGGCCAGTTCGCCCGTGAACACATGCGGGCTGCCATCTTAAATCACAAGTCCAGTGAGGCACAGGTAAGTCCTTACCTGTGCCTGTGCCGCGAGCCGGTCTGAAACAAATGCGGTCACCGGGAGCAGGCAGTTCCGAGGTCAGCTCGATGAAGGCCCCCGGCGGCTGTTCTCTGAACTGCCTGCTCCCGGTGACCGCATTTGTTTCAGACCGGCTCGCGGCGCAGGCACAGGTAAGGGCTTACCTGTGCATCGCCGGACTTGTAATTGACCATCACTGCTCAGAAGGACAGGAGCAACATATGGATTTTGGAGGACAGATGTCGCTGGGATAATTTTAAGTTGCCATGTGACATTTAAAGATCCCCTGATGCACCCCATAGAGTAGAAACTCCCAAAACTTATCTGGAAAAATAATAGAGGCAGGATCAAATATGAAACTTTACAGAGAAATAAAAATGCAGGTGGTTTGGCTCTGCCCAATCCTATGCTTTACTTTTTGTCAGCCCAACTACAGCACTTCAAGGGGTGGGGAGCGCTAGGTGACTTGGGAGGGAAAAGTGGTCGGCTGATGAGATGGGCATCGAATAGGTCTCCCCCACTAGCAGCTATAGAAGGAGAGTTAAAAGGGGAAGTGGGGCGCATTTCAACTCTACAACTTATGAGGAAAGTGTGGGCTAAGGCAAAAAATATCTTAGGAATACCGGGGTTAATGAATATTTCACCTTTTAATGGAGCAATTCAGTGCTCCATGAATTAGTTGGCCTGAATGGATACTCACAGTGGGAAAATAAAGGAATATGGCACTTAGGCCATATCTATTCTAATGGGATTTTAAAACAATACCAGCTGTTGTGTTCTGAATTTGGGCTGCCCTCTTCACAGTTCTACAAGTACTTGCAGCTTAGACATGCATTAGAAGCTCAGTCCAAAACAACCATGGTGACGTTCATGTCCAATCAGATGTTAAGCACAGCGGTTAATGCAGGACCTGTAAAGGGGGCGATCTCCATGATATATCAAACCTTGTTGGAGGAATTTCTTAAAGGATATCCCCTTAAAAGTAGACCACATTGGGAGAGAGATGTGGGTGGAATTACAGATGAGCAGTGGGAGGAGGTGTTAGACCTCACCCCTAATTTATCTCTTAGTGAGGCGGCGCGGCTATCCCAGTTGTACTTAATACATAGTGTAGAAACTCCCAAAAAGTGACCCCCATTTTGGAAATTACGGGATAAGGTGACTGTTTTATTGGTACTATTTTGGGGTACATATGTTTTTTGATTGCTCTGTTACGCTTTTTGTGAGACAACGTAACCAAAAAGTGGTTGTTTTGGCACTTTTTTTTTTTTTCTTTTACAGCATTCACCTTGGGAGGTAGATCATGTGATTTTTATAGAGCAGTTTGTTACAGGAGCGGCGATACCTAATTTGTCTATCTTCTTGGGGTACATACAACTTTTCGATCACTTGGTATTATGCTTTTTGTGATGTAAGGTGACAAAAAATGGCTTCTTTTGGAAGTTGTTTTATTTATTTTTTCCCCCCTTCTATTTTTTACAACTAGTCACTATACTCGGTGAAATACACTGATAGTTTGCCTATGAGACCCAGCATGGGGGCCTCATAGGTCTCAGTAGCTGCCAGGCCCCAAGGCCTTTGAAAGGCTTGGGACTGCCATGGCAACAATCCTATCCCCATCCCGATGGATCAGGAGAGGGAGTTCAAACCTCCCGTATGCCGTGGTCAGCGCTGACAGTGGCATACGAGGGGTTAATCCACTGGCATCGGCGATGCTCGTGGATGTAGCAGGGACCCGGCTGTTACTGATGAAGACACTGTGTGAGCAGCATAGGACGGACCGCAGGGCGCGAATGCTCGTTCTGGTTCGCCAAGTACGAGCAATTTAGGACGAGCATTCTCTGCCTAGGTCCTTAAGGAGTTAAAGCGCATCTGTCCTCAGATTTGTACCTATGACACTGGCTGACCTGTTATATGTGCACTTGGCAGCTGAAGGCATTTGTGTTGGTACCATGTTCATATGTTGCTGAGTAAAAATGAAGTTTTAATATAATCAAATGAGCCTCTAGGAGGAACGGGGGCGTTGCCATTACACCTAGAGGCTCTGCTCTCTCCAACTGCTGTGCCCCCTGCACTTTAGGATAATTCAGGGCCAGGCGTGATCACGTTTTCATTGCCTGGCTCTGTTATACACAGTGCAGAGGGCGCAACAGTTGCAGGGAGAGCAGAGCCTCTAGGTGTAACTGTAACGTAAATATATTGAAACACCATTTTTCTCAGTAATGCGGGCACATATGAACATGGGACCAACACAAATGCCTTCAGCTGCCAAGTGCACATCAACAGGTCAGCCAGTTTCATAGGTACAAACCTGCTGACAGACGCACTTTAAAGGGGCTGTCCACTCTTTTAGGCTTTTTTTTTTTTTTTTTTTTTTTTTAAAAAATAAATAAATCATTGGTCTTTATCCACCCTGGGTCTGACACTCTGTACCCTCACCGACAAGCTCCCTTGCTGGGTACATGCAGTAGTAGAGGACCTCTTGGCGCAAGGAACCAGAAGAGGGTGCGAAAATGAAGTGGATCTCCTTGTTTTTTTTATTTCAGCAGTGTTTAACAACGTGTTTTCAGGTTATCAATTGCATTTTTGTGCCCTTTTCTGGTTCCTTGCGCCAAGAGGTCCTCTACTATCCTAACTGCTATCCTGAGGATTGTCCAGATGGATTTTTGAGCGGATTCGTATGTACTAAAGCAGAGATGTCAGGACTGCTGACTGGTCATCATTAAATAATATTTAATAGAACCAGAGGAGCCCTGTTCAATTTAGAGAAGTTCAAATATGAAAACTGAGCTTTCTTCCAGACTGCATGCAGGTTATTGCTGGAGTCAATGGTGTGGTGCTATAATCTTTACATCTTAGTAGTGAGGTTCCACTATATCTACAGTGGAAAATAGACTATTGGGTGGGAATGTGACATTATGTGCATGTATGTTATACATAGTGTAACGAGGCTGGTTTGGGCATACCGGGGTGGTCACTGTAGGTTATAACATTTTACCCAAACTACAGAGGGTTTGTAATGTGTGTAGGAGGGGTCCCTTACTCACCCCATAAAGGCATGGATTTCAGCATTCCCAATCTTGTTCCAATGGGACATAATCTGCTGCACATAGAGGGGCTTATTACACCCCTGCGCCCCCTTAAAAATGTTATAGCCGGTGGACGAGTCTGTAGACCTCATTTTAACAAGGTGTGACCGTGTGCTGTGGAGATTGCTGGAGGCTCTTTTATTAACACTGTCATTTCCTGCGCTGGCTCACTACAGTCTTGGCCAAGGTTCATGTTTTAGATGTACGTAGCCCAAGTCTAGATGACTACAACTTCCTGTTAATCCACGCCAATTTTAATTGAATATTTACTGGAGCGATTAATGGCAGGGCAAAAGAGCAAGTCAGACCATCCCGGAGCCGGAGACCTCGTGAGACTCATGTGTTTATTACTAATGTCTATGCCCCGTTTAGGTTATACGTCCCGATGTATACTGCAGATGTATGCCACTGTATAGCCAGATCTGCACTTGCCTTGGTTATGATACTGTTACAGCCGATGAACGTATAGGACAGACTCGCTGATGTTTGTGCAGTGCCAGTTCTTATACTATCTTATATAGCTGCTGTATGAACGTGTACATGTATGCTAACAGAGGTCTTCACGTACTCTGGTTCCGGAGTGCTACTTAAAGAGGTCATCCCATTATTAATATAAAAAAAATTAAAATCAGACATCATATAGTACACAACAATCCGTCTCGAACAAAGCTAGAACCAGCCCTGTACCTCACATGGATCCAGAGATCTCCCCGTTCATTGCTCCAATTGAAGTTCACGGGGCATGACCTTTCTGCTGCAGTTCAAGGGTTGAGGCATCCTTTCTTCTGCAGCTCTCTCCCTGTCACAGCTCAGTAGGCAGTTGAATAATTGAACGGAGCATGTGCGACCACCTCAGTGAGGTGGACAGAGATATAAGGTAAAAAACAGACGGCGCTACACAGATACATTTTATTGAATAACTCAGTGGCTATAATACATTTTTAATGACCTGCAAGTATTCAGATCCATATGATGGTTTGAAAACGGCAGTATCTTTTTCATGGGGCGACCCCTTTAAATGTAGCGCCTTTTACACCATCCATACCCTTGAGTGAACGAAAGCTTATCCGCTTTCCAGCCAGTAAACATCAGTTTTTTTTTTTATTGCCTGCACACAGATGGTGCCCGTTTTCTGACCGTTTTTTCTTGCAGACCTATTCTTTTGGAAAAATCAGAACTGGATGGTTATTGGATTGGCCCATTAACTATAATGCGTCGGCGGTCAGTCTGAGTGCTGTCCGTTCTGTAAGTGAGGCCTAAGTATGACGCTGTTACAATGGAGACTTGGTTGTAGCTGTCTTTATTTCACTATCCCGCTCTGGAATGTGCCTGGCAGCCGGGGGTGACCCCTCTGCCTAGACTCAAGAGAATGGCCGCCTGTTCTGTGTCTCTTTACTGATGCAGATGGGTATGTGATCAGGAAAGGTGAGGAGTGTGGGAAGTCCTTCTGGCACAATGGACCCTTAGTAGCGGGCGCCCACAGTTGTCTGCCTGCCAGTCACACTAGAGTCTAAATGCCAGCATTGCCCTGATAAGGAGGGGCATGATGCTCTGCTCTGTGTCCATACATTACACATCTACTGGGCTGGTATTTGTCGTGCAGGACATGTCTGCCGTGCTATAACATACAGACCTGCATCGGAGGTAGTCGTTGGGGAATCTATCCTTAGGAGAGGTTTACTGCAAGAAAATGTATAGTGCTGCAGCAGGATGCCTGTACAGTTAGATTCTATTCCTATTGACCTCCTATTTAAATAAAAATATACAGCATAGTGTGTGTCTAGATACTGTCTTATTTTAAGTGTGCATAGATCTCCTATTCACAGACCTTTCCTGCAATGATGTCATTGACGGCGCGCTATCCTTGATTTCATAATCGTAAAGACTTGTTTTCTATCATCTCATCTCCTTGTGCAATACTGAGTGTCCTGGTTATCAAAGCAGGCTGAGCTATTGATCCAGCTGTAAGCTAGAAACACATGCAGCGTGCATGATTCTAGCCTAAGGGTGCTGGCACACCGTGCAGTTGTGACGCAGTTACTGCGTCACGAAACAATCATTCACAGCACAGTTTTTGTCTGCGGCCAGCTGCAGTGAATTAAATCATTCAGATAATTTCTGCTATGCATGAAACAAGTATTTTTCACCCTAAAAGATACCCTTATAAGAAAAAAAAAAAATTTTCATTAGACCCCAGCTGAGACCTCCGATCAGACCTCTAATGTTAATCGGACCGCAGATTAAAAAAAATTAAAATAAATCCACTTCCCTCTCCTGCTCCGGATGCCGCCGCCATTCCTGAGATCCAGCGCTTTTCCTGCCATGCTGTGCTGTGACCCGACGTCACACAGTGGGAGGTCACAGAGCGTGCCAATGTCCACACACTGTGCTACAGGGAAAGGCGAGTACAGAGCCAACACAGAGAGCTACTGTACTAATGAGCACTTCCATAATAGAAGAGCTCATTAGTATTCGCCCTATAAGACGCACTGACATCCCCCGCGCACACTTTTGTGGGGGGGGCAGGGGGACAGGAGAGCTTCTTGTAGGGTGAAAAATACAGTAGGTGCTAAACTAGCTAAATTCTAGAACTGTGTTGTGAAAGCATGTTTGTTGATGCAGTAACTAAAAGTAGTTTTCAACTGCATCATAACAGCACTGTGTGCCAGCGACCTTAGAGAAAACTAATGACAGACAGGAATCAGTACAAGGAAGAAAAAAAAAACGTTTTGAAAGTCACGCTGTCCCAGCAGTCCCGAGACTCCTTGGTAATTTGACTGCTGCAACCAATCATTGGCCTCAGCAGTGAAATGCACATGAATGACATGGGATCATTACATTCTTGCACGTGTGGCTAGTTAATGGCAGTGGAGCGCTGTCAATTCCGGTCTGGCAGGGGCCAAAATTGGTAGGGAGTTGTGTATTATTTATTATTATTATTATTATTATTATTATTATTATTATTATTATTATTATTATGGTTTTTTTAAACTGATGGCGGAGTTTTGACACCCAGGACCCCTGCCGATCAGCTGTTTGAGAAGGCAGTGCCGCTGGCAGTAGTGCCGCGGCCTTCTCACGGTTTACCGCAGGCCCAGTGACGTCACGACTAGTTTCAATGGCCTGGGCGGGGTTAAGCTCTATTCAAGTGAACAGAGTTTAGCCCCGCCCAGGCCAGTGATACTAGTCGTAACGTCACTGGGCCTGCGGTAAACAGCAAGAAGGCTGCGGTGCTGCTGGAGCGCCGCTGCTTTCTCAAACGGCTGATAAGTAGGGGTCCGGGGTGTCAGAAACCTGCCGATCAGATGCTGATGATCTATCCAGAGGAAAAATTTGCAGGACCCCTGGATAACCCCCTTTAACCAGGCCATACACATCAGATAATTATCTACCAGATTCTTTTGTTCTTGGGCTGACTGAATGCCATAGTCACTGTGATTTTGTAGCAAAAAGATCACAGAGAGGCACGGAGCATTATCAATCATGTTACTGTTCTGTGTTTCTCTGCTGTCCGGATCGGGGCTTGGCTCTCTGTCACACAGCAGATTACCCGCACGGGATCTGCTCGTGTGAAAGAGCCCTTACTGTCTTTTCTGCTCTTTGGAAGAAATACCTAACTGTACATGACCACTCTTGCCATTGCCACCCTGTTGTCTCCATGAGAACCTTTTAACCAGTGCTATAAATCTACAGTATCAAATGGTGCAGATATATATATATATATATATATATATATATATATATATATATAAGAACCAATTCATTTTCTTCCTGTGTTTCCTAGTTCTTGCTGATCTTCCGGAAGGCCGCAGCGGGAGAGCTGGAGGAGGACAGCGGACTGATGTCTCTAGCCAAACTCTCTGAAATCGATGTATCAACAGAGGGCGTTAAGGGAGCCAAGAGCTTCTTTGAGGCCAAGGTCAGTTGTCATTGTGAATGATATTTTTTGGTTGATTTGGGGGTTTATGGATGTGTGTGTCTACATGTATATACACAGTCAAGTCACATTATGACCACTTCCTACTTTTGACGTCAGCAGCAAGTGGTTTCCGAAGGAATTTCCGTGTGGTGAGCTGGCTCGGTGGGTATATAAGTTGTATGATAGACTGTCTGCGCCCATATCCCTTAATGCTGTCATGGGTAAAGGGGGCGATTTTATCAAAGCTGCAAAAAGGGATGATTATTGGCTTTTGGGCCAAGGGTGGACGCATTTCTGAAACTGTGCAGTTTGTGAACTGTTCGTGCGCTGCTGTAGTGAAAGTGGACCATGAGGGGACAAATGACACCATTGTGAATAAGCGACATGCAAACTGTGGAGAACCATGTGCCACTGAGGGGAGAGGTGAACGTCGGGTACGAATGTGCAAGTGGGTCAACCGACATGCTACAGTGGAGCAGCTCACCAGCAAAAGGAACCAGGGGACTACCAAACGTGTGTCTAATACAACAGTTCAGTAACCCTACTGCGTATGGGGCTTCGGATGGTCCCTGCACCTCTGATAAGGAGTCTGTATTTTCCATGCATTAGATAAATATTAGCAATGATCTGTACATAGAGAAATGTGACAGACAGCTGATGCCACCAGTGTCCATAGCATTGGTTTACTGATCATTTCTGGCCTCTGTATGTGCAGAAATGCGCCAATAATCACTCGGCTCCACCTACAGTCTGTGTGAAGGAACTGCAGCAACTCTGTCTCACTTGTGTAGCAGCAGTTAAACAACAGCGTCCTATAATTGTAGACAAGGTGGCCTTTGATAATCAATTACTAGTTCCGCACCACCAGTCTTATTTTATTAGGGTAGCCACAATATGGTTTGTGGGCCTCTTTCCTGTCTCCTGAGGATTTGGGGAGATACTGTAATCCCAGATTCATGGTACTGTTCCAGATTGCCACACACCTGTCCTGATTGAACTGATCAGTGATAGATTGCTTTTGCGTGACAGGCGTCTCCAGTGCTGACTGTAGGGACTGGCACACAAGACAGCTGCAGATTCTCCACGTAAAATGGTAGTAAATCAGACGTTAGAGCTGTATGTGATTATGTTGATTTTACTTTGAGATGCTGCTTTTTTTTTTTTTGTGGTAGTGGTTATTACCTTATGGCGTACTTTTTAAAAAAATAAAAATTTGTCTACTGCAGAAAAAAATTGCATAATAAAAAAAAAAAACGTATACCAGCATACACTGGCCCAATGGAGTCCAAAGGGACGCTCTTTTTGCCTGTCCTGGGGGACCTATGGACATGTGCATGGAACAAGTATACAATTAACATTTGCCAAATGTATGCTGAAAGCGCAGTGCTGCCTCCTTAGTGGTGTAGATAGCAGTGCAGCACAGGGAATCTGTCAGCAGTTTTGACTGTGCTAGCCTGCTGAAAGTACTAAGTAGGAGCAGGGGAGATTATGAAAAGCATACACCTTTTAATCACCAGGCATAGTGTGAATAAGAAGCTTTATTTTGCTACACTCTGCTCCTTTAAAGGGGCTGTGAAGCAGCACAATGCAAAGAGCACATGACCGTGAATCTCCACCTCCTGGGCACTTGTAAGAACAGAATCTGAAATAATAAAACTTCATATTCACACTACTCCTGATGATAAAAGCTCCACCAAAGGTATGTTTGTCCTGCTCTTCTCAGCACATGCCTAGTGCGGTCAGCAGTTTATCATGGTTATAACTGCTAACGGACTCCCTTTCATTACCCAGTGACCCTTATTTCATTACGTGAGACTGATAAAGTACTTGTTCCTGTACACTTTGCTGAAATTGTATCTCCATTTCTTCTGTTCTTAGGTTCAGGCTCTCTCCTCATCAAGTAAGTTTGAGTCAGAAATTCGTGCAGAACAGGACGAGAGGAAGCGACAGGAGGAAGAGAAGAAAAACCGTAGAGCTGCCTTCAAAGAACTGAAATCGGCATTTAATTAAGGAGTTTCTGCTTGTAGTACTAACATCTAACCATGGCATTCAGACACCCTGACAAAATGGAGCTTAAGGCTCTAGGGCCTGTTGGGTTTTCATGGCTGCAAATCCGGTCCCTGTGCTTGTTAGAACTGCTAATGCAGCGACTATTGTCCCTCCAAAGGGTATATTCACATGTGGTGGTTGAGGTGCCATTAAAGCTGCATCAAAACCTCACTGGGGAAAAGTATGCACAACTTCTTATGTGGTTTTCAATGCGGTTTCAGTTTTTATGGGTCAAACTTGGTAAATGTATCGCCTGTAAAAATCCACCACCACATTAAAAACCATGACAATTATGCCATCTTTTAATATAGTTTTAACTGCACCTCAACCGCTACATGTGAATATACCCTAATAGTTGCTAAAACAGGTTCTTGACTTTGGCCTGACTTCTAGCAGCATTTGCTCCTGTACATACTGAAACGTGCCTGTTTCTGATGTGCCATAGGTTATAAAACTACTGTATCTAAATCTACAGTATATAATAGGTTTGAAATAATTTAAGGGTTCTTACATGCTACAAATAGAATGCTTGTTGATCAACAGTAAATCACTTCTACATGGCTAGAAAAGCGAGAGAAACTAAAATGAAGGCAATTCCTTGAAGCCGAACCCCTATAGACTTGCATTCCACTGATCTGTAACATTCCTTCTAGGGGGTGAATTCTCTCACGCAGCAGATTTGATACAGAAATTTCTTCTACCGCCCCATCTATTTGCAGTAATCCATGCGCATGCTGCAGAAACGTCCCCATTCAGATGAATGCAACTTATTTTCAGCTGCAGAAAGTTCTGAAACAAATCTGCGGCGTGTGAACTGTGGGATCTGTAGAGATCCTGTCTGTTGACCATGTCAGATTAAGATCCAAGTCGAAATCCTGTAGCTTTAGACAATACGTGATGAGGGAAGGGACTATTAAATATTCTGATCTTCAGTGGAATGGAAACCTTATGATCCATTGTAATGGAGGCTATGGAAGAGATCTATAAGATGTATTGTAAATAACTTGCTGCGGACAATGTGTAAAAGGAAATCTCTAAGCTGGGAACCTCTATGGATGTTTTATTGGAAGAGGACCCGTCCCCTCTCCTCGCATGGCTGTTTTAGTAACTACTTGCATTCCCCATGTAATAATAACAATTGTGGTTCTATTTATAGGACTCTTGTGCCGTTCCTTTGTTATTCCTTCTGTAAGTTATGACTGAATTGCCAGCAGTTTGCAATGGAGGTCTAGCTGGGTGTTATCAGTGGGGGGGATGTCCTTCACAGTCTGACACTGGCAGCACTGATATGATAGTGTCAGACTGGGCAGGGACACACCCTAAACTGGTAACACCCAGCTAGACCTCCATTGCAAACTGCTGGCAATTCAGTCATAACTTCTAGTAGGAATAATACAGGAATGGCAGATAAGAGAGTCATAAGAATAGATGCTCCAGAATTGTTATTACACGGGGAAATGCAAGTATTTACTAAAACGGACCTGTCGGGAGAGGTGACCGGTTCTCTTTAAATTCACATGCAATGACAGTAAACCGTACAGGAAACACAGGCACATATTGTGTGTAGTCTACTGTGCCGGGACTTTTAATCTGATAGGTTGTTATATGCAGCTACCACGTCTCCATGGAGGACCGGTCCGATGCCGGCGAGCCTGGTACTTCAGCTGGTAATCATCATTTATTGTATAGCTGGGTTACTTTGCCAGGGATACTCCATTTCTGACCCCTGTGAATCAAGTTGCACTTGGAAGAAGCTTTCCAGCTACAGCCCTGCTGGCTACTGCTATGTACACATTTTATATTAATATAAGAATATAATAAATATGTTTTACTAATAAAGCTAGCAGTGGATCTGCTTAGGTCTCTGACTTTGTGATTCTGCTAAATATGAGTCATGGATTGGCGGCTCTCATACAGAGGTAATGTTAGCCTGTTGGCCAGCAAAGAGCCTCTAGACAATAGTGTGCATGTGAGACTTCAACATGTAACCTCATATGGATCACACCCTTGTTTTAGAGTTGGATGTTATTTAAGGATTCAGGTTATAATTGTTCTGCAGAATAAAAAGTGTTGTCTATTAGGCTGAGTTCACACGGGCGAGTATTCCGCGCGGATGCGATGCGGGAGGTAAACTCATTGCACCCGCACTGAATCTGGACCCATTCATTTCTATGGGGCTGTGCACATGAGCTGTGATTTTCACGCATCACTTATGCGTTGCGTGAAAATCGCAGCATGCTCTATATTGTGCGTTTTCCACGCAACGCAGGCCCCATAGAAGTGAATGGGGCTGTGTGAAAATCGCAAACAAGTGCGGATGCGGTGCGATTTTTCACACACTGTTGCTAGGAGACGATCGGGATGGAGACCCGATCATTATTATTTTCCCTTATAACATGGTTATAAGGGAAAATAATAGCATTACAGAATGCATAGTAAAATAGGGCTGGAGGGGTTAATTATTATTTTTTTTTAACTCCCCTTAATCCACTTGCTCGCGCAGCCGGCATCTCTACTGTCTCCTTTGCTGTGTGCAGGAAAAGGACCTGTGGTGACGTCACTCCGGTCATCACATGATCCATCACCATGGTAAAAGATCAAAAAGATTATTAATTTTTTTTCTTTAACCCCTCCAGCGCTATTTTACTATGCATTCTGTATTCGGAATGCTATTATTTTCCCTTATAACCATGTTATAAGGGAAAATAATACAATCTACAGAACACCGATCCCAAGCCTGAACTTCTGTGAAGAAGTTCGGGTTTGGGTACCAAACATGCCGATTTTTCTCACGCGCGTGCAAAATCATTACAATGTCTTGCACTCACGCGGAAAAATTGTGCATGTTCCCACAACGCACCTGCACCTTTTCCTGCAACGACCGTGTGACTCGGCCTTTAGGGTTTGTTCACGTCACATTTTTTCCCCTCCGTTTAACATATATGTTAACGGATACCTCAGACTGATGCCCTACTGTGGCATCCGTTCACCATAGTTACACAGTAAAAAATAAAAATAACTCTGCAGGGTACAAAAGCGTGGTGTTCTATGATTTTGTATACTTGCATCCTCAGTCTCCTGATATTACAGGTGTCAATTCATTTCCTGCCCCATAATCACACCCTGCAATCTGTCGGAGACCAGAATGGGAATCAGGAGTGAGGAGTTCAATTGACAATCTACTGTACCTCAACAGGGTAACTGGGGAAGGAAGGATTGGCCATGTTTTTTTTTTCTTTATGCAGAATGTCACTAGAGGTGTCTGTCAGCAGTTATCTCCCTTCTCCTCGTAGAAATTTGGATGCACTTTCAGCTGAGCATGCATGTGTATGGTGGATTAATAAGTAATTCAATGTTTTTAACGGTGGTTTTCCCTACACATAATGTAAATGCATAGAGCTATGATATCCATCCTAAGATCTGACCTCTGGGACCCTCACTGACCCTGAGAATGAAGGGGATGTAGGCTACAGTGGTGCTGTGTCTCCTTCACCCCTGCACAAGCCTCCAGGTTTTTGGCCAAGTAGAAAACTGCATATAAATGGGGCTGCCCTGCAGAGCCCTGGCTGACGGTTGTACAGAATTGAAAAGGGACATGACGGGCCACCATGGCTCAGCGGTTGGCACTGGTGCCTTGCAGCTCTGGGGTCATGGGTTCCAATCCCACCAAAGAAAACATCTACATCTGGAGTTTGTATGTTCTCCCCTTGTTTGAGTAGGTTTCCTCCCACACTCCAAAGATATTCTGATAGGGAATCTAGATTATGCCCTCCACTGGGGACAGTGAGGGATGATAATGTCTTTAAAGCGCTGTGGAATATGTTAGCGCTATAGAAGTAATATAAGATGACACAGAGCTACACCAGCACCCAGTTCCCTTTCATTCTGAGGATCTCGGAGGTCCGATCATAAACGGATGTCCTACCCTAGCGATATGAATTCATTTTGATATGGGAAAAGCCCCTTTAATATATTGCATTACTTTTATAGCTTTTAATGATAAACTCAGAACTACAATGCAGAGAAGGAAATAATTTGAGAAACAATAGAGGACTTACTGACCTGCTCCATATAGGTACAAGGAAGCAACAACTAACAGCGTGGACATGAAAACTTACTGTATAGAGAATATTAAAGGGAACCAGTCATCAACTTTGTAACCCTCACTGAGGGCAGCATAAAATAGTGATAGACATGATTTCAGCAATGTGTAAAAGTAAGCCCTTGTCCACATTTTCGTGTCTGTTTGGCGTCCGTGGAAAATTCATCCGTGAGGATGTCGGCGAAGAATCTGCGTTTGGTCTGCATGTCATCCATATTCCACGGACACTGCACAGCTGAAAATGTATTTCCAGAGCATCTGCTATCAGTGGTCTGTGAAACACTGAAAGAACACAGATGCCATCCGTGTAGTGTTGGTGGTTTACAACGGACCCATGGACTTCATTGGGTATGTTTGATCCGCATAATGTACAAAAGTAGTGCATGTCTGAGATTTTTCTACTGACCCATGGTCAATGGAAAACCTCTGATGTGTGAACAAACAAAATCAATGGGTACATGTGCTTTCGGTGGACAATGCGGATAGTCTGTAAATAAAAACGGAAATGTGAGTGAGGGCTAAAGGTAGATTTAGACTGCCCGATTTTTTTATTTTTTTTTGGGCAGATTATCGGTTGCGACTGTGACCTGCGAACACCCATTCCCAAAATCTGCCCATCTAAATGTGCCGCTGATCACCTGATGAACGAGTGAAACGCGTGCAGGCTCATCAATCATCTTTTCTGGCCAGCAGATTGTATGGTCTTAACAGAGATCTGATTCTCAGAAACAATGATTCTGTATGGGGAAGAGGGATCGCAATAGTGATCTCCTCTTCTCATACTGTGGAGGTGATTGCTGTATGTAAATGCAGCGGTCTCCTTCATTGAGCGAGCAGCCGACTGTCGGGAAGGAAAGCTTCCTTCCCCAAAATCGGCTGTAACATCATGCAGTGTAAACAGACATCATATAGTCTATGATAGTCTCTTTCTAACTAGCCCTGTACTTCACTTTCTAACTAGCCCTGTACTAGAACTAGCCCTGTACTTCACTTTCTAACCAGCCCTGTACCTCACATGGATCCAGAGATCTTCCCATTCATTGCTCTAGATTTATATCCAGCTGGCAGCTCAAGGGGAGTGTCTATTCTTCTGCAGCTCAGGAGGCGTGTCTCAGCTCTCCCTATCACAGCTCAGGAGTCAGTTGAAGGATGAAACTGAGCATGTGCGGCCATCTCAGTGAATAGGTCAAAGAAATATAACAAAAAAAAACAGCAGGTGGCGCCATACAGATACAATTTATTGTATACCTCAGTGGCTATGCTAAATTTTTTATTACATGCAATTACAAAAGTATTCAGGTGCAGGTGCTGGTTTGAAAACTGCTTAATATTTGTTGTGGGACAACCCTTTTTAGTGGTTGCTCAAAACCAGCATCATAACCAACGCAGCCAGAGCCTGGAAAAGAGTCAGAGGTGTCTGATAGGGTCCTGGTTGTTCATGAGCTTCTTCTCTCCGTCCACCTACTGATGATTGCTGGTTCTCTTCTAGAGAGAAAACTAAAAGAGATAACTTTCAGTCATCTGGAGGTTAACCAGGAATCTTCTCAGGCATTTGTGACTATTTTCCAGGCTTGGTTTGTGATAATAATAATAAAGCTGGTTCTTGGCAGTCACTTACTTTTAACTCACAAATGACAGACCACTGAAATCAACATGTCTGTCATAACTTTATGCTGCCAAGGGGGAGGACAGCATACAATTGATGACAGATTCCCTTTAAGGCCCCTTCCAGACGAGCGTTTGTCACGCTGCGAGTCCGAGCGTTTGTCACGCAGCTCCCGGCCTGACCTCCCGGCACTGACGGGGGTCACACAGCATTATATTGATTTATGATGCTATGTAACCCTTAGGCCTCTTGAACACGAACGATACGGATTAGGTCCGGATGCGTTCAGGAAAACTCGCACCATTTTGCACGCAAGTTCAGTAAATTTTGCCTGCGATTGTGTTCAGTTGTTCAGTTTTTTCGTGCCGGTGATATGCGCATTGATGCGTTTTTCCAGCGCGTGATAAAAAACTGAAGGTTTACAAAACATCTCTTAGAAACCATCAGCTTGCTTGCGGATGCAATGTGTTTTTCACGCCCTATTCATTTCTATGGGGCCAGGGCTGCGTGAAAAACGCAGAATGTAGAACATGCTGCGATTTTCACGCAACGCACAAGTGATGCGTGAAAAACAACGCTCATGTACACAGCCCCATTGAAATGAATGGGTTAGGATTCAGTGCGGGTGCTATGCGTTCATGTCACGCATTGCACCCGCACGGAAAACTCGCTCGTCTGAACGGGGCCTAACAGTTCTGGAATGTATTGGATAACACTGACATAATGCTGTTAGTGTGATCTAATACATTCCAGGACTGTGAGAGTTACATAACTTCATATATCAATATAATGCTAAGTGACCCCCGTCAGTGCTGGGAGTCCAGGCCGGGAGCAGCGTGACACATGCTCGTCTGCAAGGGGCCTAAGGCTACGGCATACCCTGAATTCATGTCTTCCATGTAGTAAATGGAACAAGGCACAACATAAAGGAACACCCTATCTTTATTTTCAATATTTATTTTGGAGCATAAAAGCAGGAAGTAGAACAATGATCACAAGCAGTCCAGTGCTGGCTAAATTACAGGTTTTATTTTCTAAAAGAAAATAGAGGAAACAGGGAAATCAGCAGAGTACTTCCTGTAGAAACTTATTGTGATGGTTTTATTATCCCCCAGGCCTGGTCTATTACACAATATAGTACATATGTCTCCTATTATTGGGGAACCTGTAGAGATCTTTAGGTCACAATTTAAAGTATAAATTAAAAAATAGGAAATGGGCATGCTCATTCCTGGCAATTTTGCCTCAATCAGGTAATAAAAAAAATATAAATTTTTTAAATTAAAAATGTTGTAATGTATCTTGCCTGTATTCCAATACGTAGCTTATCCCCAACCCCTCTCACTATTCTCCTGAGTGACCAATTATTTAATTCTGATCAAATTAACTAGATTTAAACAATATAGCAAATGGTCACCCAGGAAAGAGAGGGAGATGAGCTATGTATTGGAATACATGCAAGATCCAGAAAATAGTTTTTTCTTTATTACATAATGCAAAAGAAATAACTATTTTGTGGCACTATTTTCGAATATACAAACACAGGACAGCCAAAGAAAACCAAATGGATATTATTAGGACACCATGAAATTTATTGGGATCCTTCTGAAAATGGATTTGTTATGATTGTTAATAACGGAAGCCATGACATTAGTGTGAACAGAGCCAAAGGTGGCCACAGAGCTTGCCCATGGTCACGGCAGGATTTGCATATTATAGATTCAAATCCTGCCCTGACCAGGGGCTCTCTGATGCTATGAGTTCCAGACTGGCTGCGAGTCCATTGCCCTGTACTCACAGTGACATTTGAGTACAACAAATCTGCAGTCAGGCTGGAACTCACAGCATCATACATCATTGTGATGTGGTGAGTTTGGGTCAGCCAAGCTGCAGTTGGTCCAGGAAATCTGCCCATCACATGGACCGTTTTTCCCGGACTGCTCACGTAAGCTGTTTGTAAACATTTCAAGGGTTGGACCTTTTATCACTTCCCGAGATGTCTTCTCAACTGATTGAGTGTGGTGTGTATCCACCATCAGGATGTCACTCTGTGTTCAGGGGTAGTTAGAGTCTAACTAGGGTAGGATTCTCCCCCCGCCCTATCTATGAGTTTTGCCTGCCATACATCTTTTTATCTGTCTGGTTGTGTTTGTTTTTCTTTTGTGGCTTTGTTTTTGGGCCCTATATTTATGCTTTTACGGTCATGTGGTGGCCATTTTTAGTCTCGTACCTAATAAAAGTTAAGTTTTAATTTACGTTTTCAGTGATACAGTGAGGAACAGAAGAATTTGAACACCCTGTGATTTTGCAAGTTCTCCCACTTAGAAATCATGGAGGGGTCTGAAATTCACATTGTAGGTGCATTCCCACTCTGAGAGACAGAATAAAAAAAATAAAAAACAGGAAATCACATTGTATGATTTTGAAAGATTTTATTTGTCTTGCACTGCTGAAAATAAGTATTTAAACACCTGATAAACAGCAAGAATTCTGGCTCTCAAAGACCTGTTACTGTGCCTTTAAAAAGTCCACCTCTACTCCACTCATTAATCTAACTTAGTAGCACCTGTCTGAGCTCCACAAGGCTGGAAAGGACTACAGGGCAATTGCCAAGCAGCTTGGTGAAAATAGATCAGCAATTGTTAGAAAATGGAAGCAGCTAAAGACGACTGTCAGTCTCCCTCGGACTGGGGCTCCATGCAAGATCTCTCCTCGTGGGGTATCATTGATGATAAGAAAGGTGAGGAATCAGCCCAGAACTACAAGGGAGGAGCTGGTCAATGACATGAAGAAAGCTGGGACCACAGTTTCAAAGAAGAACATCTTTGGAGGGAGCTGAAACTCCGTGTTGCTCAGTGACAGCCCCGAAACCTGACAAATCTAGAGGAGATCTGTGTGGAGGAGTGGGCCAAAATCCCTGTTGCAGTGTGTGCAAACCTGGTCAAGAACTACAGGAAACGTTTGACCTCTGTAATTGCAAACAAAGGCTTCTGTACCAAATATTAACACTGATTTTCTCAGGTGTTCAAATACTTATGTTCAGCAGTGCAAGACAAATACATTCTTTAGAAATCATACAATGTGATTTCCTGAATTTTTTTATTTTTATTCTGTCTCTCAGAGTGGAAATGCACCTACAATGTGAATTTCAGACCCCTCCATGATTTCTAAGTGGGAGAACTTGCAAAATCGCAGGGTGTTCAAATACTTCTGTTCCTCGCTGTATATGTACTGGGAAAAGGCCACAGTCATTTAGAAAATGATATGATTTAACAATTTCTGTTATAAAAAAAAAGGACTGCTGGCCAGAAGTACGAATATCACACAGCAGAATTACATTTATGTGAAGGCGTGGATCTGTGCCACATTTCCATGATGAGACAATTTCTACTGAGCCCTGGCTAAAAGCTCCAGCTGATGGCATATGGCAAAAACTGTGGCTTATGACATAGAAAAAAAATTACATTTTAGTGACAGCTTGGAACTGTGCCACATTTCCATGATGATAATTTTTATGGACAGCTGGACATAGCTAGCAATGCCTGATGAATTAATTTTTGGGGAAGGTGCAGAACTGCACCACAATTACCACAACTAGAGATGAGCAAATTTCATATTTTGAAATTCGTTCACACTTCGTTTGGTGGTAAAAGGTGAATTACATTATGGATTTCATTACCACAGACCATAATGCAATTCTCTGACGGAATGCATAACGGAATGCCTTTAGAGACATTCCGTTATTTATTCCGTCATAATAGAAGTCTATGGCCTGCATAACGGATCTGTCACGTTTCCGTTAAGCAGGAGAGGACTCCCCTGCATAACGGAAACAGGACGGATCAGTTTTGCAGCCCATAGACTTCTATTATGACGGAATGAATATGCATTCCGTCATAGAATTGCGTTATGGTCCGTGGTAACGGAGTCCATAACGCAATTCTGCTTTTACCACCAAACGAAGCATGAACGGATTTCAAAATATGAAATTACCTCATCTCTTACCACAACTATGTGGTATGGCACCAACTGCGCAACCAGTAACTTGGATTGTTACGAATAGTTGTCTCATGGCCACACATTCTGTTATGGATGTTTCAAGATGGAGGAGAGGACGAGGAAGAGGGGAGAGAAGAGCAGGAGAAGAAGCAGCTGATGACAAGGACACTATATTGCTTGGGGATGCGGGTTGGCTGCCACAAAGAAGATAGGAAGAAATAAGACAGGCTTGTTCCGAATGCTGGCCAGTTCTATTTTCCCACAGGATCTGGTGATGTTTCCTGATGTATTGCAATAGAGCTGTTGTGGAAGATGCCCTTAATCACGCTTGTTATACTGCTCCAAATTAATAGTAACTCAAGGGTTTTACGTGCACGGAAAAAAATTATAACTGTGAAACACACACTGGGGTCAAAGCAAATTCTCATTTATTACAGGAAGTAAAGCAGGTTATATAGAAATATGAAAATAAGAAAGAGAAAACACTTGGCATCTGCGCAGTGTGCAATGTTTTACTAATTGTGGTATGTGAACTATGTAAATATCTAACTGTAGGCGCCATCTTGTAATGTAGTCTTCACTAACAGCAAAAAAAGCATATATGACGTAGCATGGAGGCGTGTTCTCTTTGGTAGGGTGGAACTTCATGCTCTGGAGAAGATAAGGTGTTGTCTGAGAACTGGAGTATATGGGAGCTTTCTTAGCTGAATCAAAGAATGAGGACCACATCTCTATCAGTCCCCCCTTGGACCTCATTCTTTCCGTAATAAAGGCCTAGCACATCTGCCCCAGTGGTCCGAATCCTCTTTGCCAGCTTTCATGACTACCTATCCTAGTGTATAGCCTCCCATGACACTGGATTTAGCATGGGGAAGTCAGATGTCAGTCCCTATGGTCGATGATCTCCACGTGGCGTTGTAAGCAGGGCGGGAACCAACAGAACTAAGTGGACTTTGTCTCCCATCCTCATGGAGGTCTCCAATCCTTATGGAGGTCTCCCATGAGCATCTCCGGGGTAACCTCAGCTACGACTTTGAACAAAAACCTCCTAATGCAAGGGCTGACACATCAGAACAAGCAGAATTAAAGATACATTTAGGAATAGGAAGAAAGCCCTTTTAGGGCATTCATGACCTGGCCATTGATTATTGTGAACATAAGAACTATTCCCCAACCCAGAAACCCATTTTTATTATCTCAATTAGAATCCATATTCTTTTAGTCAGGATCAGCAGTCACACAAGGGGGAACAAGAAGCATCCTTTCAAGTCTCCAGACTCAACACTTTCTTGAAATGACTCAAATTAGGCTTTCCTTCAAGCTTCACTGATGTGCTTGTGGTCAACAACACTCAGAATGGACCATCAAAACAGGGTTTTAAGGACTTTTCTAACGTGTCTTTTTACCAGCACCCAATCTCCAGACACATGTGGATGGGTTTCTGGTACTTTATGAAGATCTGGAAGTGAAGCAAAAACTTGAGAATGTATTTTAGTCAAATGCTTGTGCAAACTGATCACATAATCTGTCAGACAACCATGTTGCATCTGGAGCCACTGTGGGAAATACAATCCTGTCCTAAAGCCTGACCCACAAAGAACCTTATAGGGACTAAGGCCTGCCTCACGGTTAGGGGTATACCTTACTGAAAAGATGGCTACCAGCAGGCACTCTGTTCGTGGCTTTTTTAATCTTTACCTTTAGTGTCCCATTCAGTTCCTTTTTTCCCTACTCTACCGCTGCTTTCTGGATGGTACGAAGCATGTAAGGCCTGTTCTACACCCAAAACCTTCATCATCTCCTGCATCACTTCACCTGTGAAGTGAACACCTGTGTCTGCAGAATCCGTCCTTTCCGTTCTCCTGCTCCTCAACGGAGCCAGAGAACGGAAAGGAGAAACGGTGATGTGAACGAGGCCTAAGCTGAGCTGGATGGGCAGATGTCTTTTCTCAGCCCTATAAAACTACGTGAGAACCACTTTGCTTATTCTTAGGATGAATATGAACATTCAAATCAGCAAACAGAGATATACCGAGGATCAGTCCTAACCGGACTGTGGCCTTCTTCCAGCACATAAGAATTTAGCAGAGTTAACCCACACACTTTGTAAGTTATCACATCTAACTCTGCGGGCAACAAAAAGGTTCTTGGGTTGTACTTTCATGAAGATAGACGTAGTATCACTGTCACTTTGTGGTTCAGAACTATCTCAGAACCTTTATCAAGCATGGTGTCACGGATGGTGTACAGGAAACAAGACAATACCATATAAACAATGTCTCTCTGGATCCACAACTAAGGAACAAAGGGAGACCCCTGCAATAGACCTGCCACTCTCCCTCACTGCTCAGCCTATGCGAACACCCCAAAGGTGGATGGGCGCATATCCACGTTCCTCGGCTATCTATTACCTGGAGACCCTACAATAGTGAGGGGACACGACCACCGGCTCCCTACACTGACACGGAGGGAGTCAGGGTCACCTGGATCCAGAAAAGAGAAAATCATAAATACATAAACAGCACTTATCTTGCAGACGACTGAGGACTGGGAACTGGGAACCGGGAACAGCATGCACACACACTCCAGGAAGCCGTATCAGCCGCACACTACTGCATTATGGGGAGGAACTTAAAGGGCAGCAATCAGTCCAACTGCATGACAGCTGAGATAGACTAACGAGATGAGAAACTAAACCAAAACAAAGAAATTCAAGGAGGAGGATCTGAAAAGCTCCTGTGAGCGCTTCTCAGCTGTCTGGCTGTGACAGTACCCCTCCCTCTACGAGTGGACTCCGGACACTCAGAGCCCACCTTCTCAGGATGGGACCTATGGAAAGCCCTGATGAGACGAGAGGCCTTAATGTCCGTCACTGGGACCCACATCCTCTCCTCAGGACCATAACCCTCCCAATGAACGAGGTACTGGAGGGAACCGTGGACAAGACGAGAATCCACAATCCTAGAGACCTGAAATTCAAGATTTCCATCAACCATAATCGGAGGAGGAGGCAAAGGCGAGGGTACAATAGGTTGAACATAAGGTTTCAATAAGGACTTATGAAAAACATTATGGATCTTCCAAGTCTGAGGAAGATCAAGACGGTAGGCAACAGGATTGATGACAGACAGGATCTTGTAAGGCCCAATAAACCTAGGACCCAACTTCCAGGAGGGAACCTTCAATTTGATATTCTTGGTAGACAACCACACCAGATCACCAACATTCAGGTCCGGACCAGGCACACGTCTCTTATCCGCCACACGCTTATATCTCTCACTCATGCTCTTTAGATTATCCTGAATCTTTTGCCAAATAGATGACAAAGACGAGGAGAATCTGTCCTCATCAGGTAAACCAGAAGAGCCCTCTCCCGAGAAAGTCCCAAACTGCGGATGAAACCCATATGCACCAAAAAATGGTGACTTATCAGAGGACTCCTGACGACGGTTATTTAAAGCAAACTCAGCAAGGGACAAAAAAGAACACCAATCCTCCTGATTCTCCGCCACAAAACAGCGCAGATATGTCTCCAGATTCTGATTGACGCGCTCTGTCTGGCCATTCGACTGAGGATGGAAAGCAGAAGAGAATGACAACCGAACCCCCAAGCGAGAACAGAAAGCCTTCCAGAATCTGGAAACAAACTGCGTGCCCCTATCAGAGACTATGTCTGAAGGAATCCCATGCAATTTGACAATGTGGTCAATAAATGCCTGCGCCAGCGTCTTAGCATTGGGCAAACCAGGAAAAGGGATAAAATGCACCATTTTGCTAAAACGGTCCACCACCACCAGAATCACAGACTTCCCCGAGGAACGAGGCAAGTCCATTATGAAGTCCATGGACAGATGTGTCCAAGGACGGGAAGGAATGGGCAAAGGAAGGAGAGGACCTGATGGCCGTGAATGAGGGACCTTGGCACGAGCGCAAGTCTTGCAAGCTGCCACAAAACCCTCAACCGACTTACGAAGCGCAGGCCACCAGAATCTCCGAGTGATGAGATCCAGTGTGGCTCTTGCCCCCGGGTGCCCAGCAAGGACCGTATCGTGGTGTTCTTTAAAAATCTTGTGTCTCAAAGCGAGAGGCACAAACAACCTCCCAGGAGGACAAAGATCAGGAGCTTCTGACTGGGCTGCCTGCACCTCTGCCTCCAATTCAGGAAAAAGAGCAGAGACCACCACACCTTCAGCCAAAATGGGACCCGGGTCTTCAAAATTCCCACCCCCCGGAAAACAACGTGACAGGGCATCTGCCTTCACATTCTTAACCCCAGGGCGGAACGTGACAACAAAATTAAACCTTGAAAAGAACAAAGACCATCTGGCCTGTCTCGGGTTCAGACGCTTGGCTGACTCCAAGTAGGCCAGATTTTTATGGTCAGTAAACACGGTAATAGGGTGTCTGGCTCCCTCTAGCCAATGGCGCCATTCCTCAAAAGCCAACTTGATGGCCAACAATTCCCTATCTCCCACATCATAATTTCTCTCTGCGGAGGAGAGTTTCTTTGAGAAAAAGGCACACGGTTGCCATTTGGCAGGAGAGGAACCCTGAGACAAGACCGCACCCACCCCTACCTCAGAAGCATCAACCTCAACTATGAAGGGTAACGAAATATCAGGTTGTACTAGGATGGGAGCGGAAGCAAAACTCTCCTTGATATTAGAAAAGGCCTTACGTGCCTCTACCGACCAGGAAGAAAAATCTACCCCCTTTCTGGTCATATCAGTGAGTGGTTTAACAACAGAGGAATAATTCAAAATAAATTTCCTGTAATAATTGGCAAAGCCCAAAAAACGCATCAGCGCCTTCTGATTCTCAGGAAGCTCCCACTCAAGCACAGCGCGGACCTTCTCGGGGTCCATGCGAAAACCAGAAGCGGAGACAAGAAACCCCAGAAATTGAATTTCTGGAACCGCAAACACACATTTTTCCAGTTTCGCGTATAATTTATTCTCCCGCAGGATGAGCAAGACCTGACGTAAGTGTTCCTTATGAGTCTAGAAATCAGGAGAAAAAATCTAAATGTCATCCAAATACACTAATACAAATTTTCCCATTAAATGATAAAAAATGCTGTTGACGAAATGCTGAAAAACGGCTGGGGCATTCATCAAACCAAAAGGCATAACCAAATTCTCAAAATGGCCCTCAGGGGTATTGAAAGCCGTCTTCCATTCGTCTCCTTCTCTGACCCTAACCAGGTTGTATGCCCCTCTTAGGTCTAATTTGGAAAAGACATTAGCCCCAACAACCTGGTTAAACAGGTCCGGGATCAGAGGAAGCGGATAAGGATCACGAATAGTGATACTGTTCAGCTCCCTGAAATCCAGACAAGGTCTTAAAGAACCATCTTTTTTCTTAACAAAGAAAAAACCAGCGGCAACAGGTGACTTCGAGGGTCGTATGTGTCCTTTTCTCAGACTCTCAGAGATATAAGCACGCATAGCGACCCTCTCAGGTTGGGAGAGATTGTATAAACGAGATTTAGGCAGCTTGGCGCCTGGGATGAGATTAATAGGGCAATCATACTCCCTGTGCGGAGGTAAACCCTGAACTCCACTCTCAGAGAAGACATCCAAAAATTCAGAGAGGAAAGGTGGTACAGTCTTAGTAGAAACCTCAGAAACAGATGTTATGAGGCAATTCTCTCTGCAAAAGTTACTCCAACCATTTATTTGCCTCGCTTGCCAATCAATGGTGGGGTTATGTTTAGTGAGCCAGGGTAGCCCCAACACTAGAGGAGTAGGCAAACCGCTAAGGACGAAACATGACACATCCTCAACATGAGCATCACTCACAATTAAACGGATATTGTGAACTATGCCCTTTAATGATTTCTGAGAAAGTGGAGCTGAATCAATAGCAAAAACAGGAGTATCCTTTCCCAAAGTGCATACCTGGAAACCATGAGTTATTGCAAATTGATTATCAATGAGGTTGACAGCTGCTCCACTATCCACAAAAATCTCACAAAAAATGCTCTTGCTCTCTAGCGCCACCCTAGCAGGCAGGACAAAACGGGAACTACAAGCAAACGGAAAACCTTCAATTACCGCCTCAACCCTGCCAATAGTAACAGAGGGAACATTTTTAAAAGATTTTTTCCTTTTAGTCTCTTTATTACTCCCAGAAAACTGCCTGAATCTCCTAGAGGGACAAACATTTGCCAGATGATTTATACCTCCACAACAAAAACAAACCCTCCCCTGCGGGCTGAATCTTCTATTGTCAGAGGCAATCAACCCCAGCTGCATAGACTCCTGCTCAGAAGGGGCTGACAGCGACTGAGACCCCTGTGCACAGAATGAGACCGCTGCACTGTCCCGGGACTGAGTATGACAGGAAGGAGAGATCTCTCATCTCTCTCTAAGACGCCTGTCAATACGAACGGCCTGAGACATAGCAGAATCCAAGGAGGTAGGTCTCTCATGAAAGGCAAATGCATCTTTCAATCCCTCTGAAAGACCATAGCAAAATTGACTTCGGAGTGCCGCATCATTCCAACCCGTATCTGCTGCCCATCTCCGAAATTCTGAGCAGTATATCTCTGCGGATTGTTTACCCTGGCATAACAGACGTAGTCTAGACTCAGCCAGAGCAATACGATCCGGATCATCATATATCTGACCCAGGGCTAAAAAGAATTCATCCACTGAACGGAGGGGCCGTGCCCCCTCCGGCAGCGAAAAGGCCCAGGACTGAGCGTTACCCCTGAGCAGCGATATAATGATCCCCACCCTCCGTTCTTCATCACCAGAAGAATGGGGAAGAAGGCGAAAATGGAGTTTGCAAGCCTCTCTAAAACGCACAAAATTCTCACTACCGCCGGAGAACGTATCCGGGAGCGAGATCTTAGGCTCAGCACAAACTCCATGAACGCAAGCTGAACCGGTCACTTGAAACTGAGAAAAAGTCTTACGGAGATCAGCTACCTCCAAAGAAAGACCCTGAAAGCGTTCAGCCAAAAGTGAAACCTGATCCATGCTTGAGACGGTTTTGGCGGCTGATAATGTCACGGATGGTGTACAGGAAACAAGACAATACCATATAAACAATGTCTCTCTGGATCCACAACTAAGGAACAAAGGGAGACCCCTGCAATAGACCTGCCACTCTCCCTCACTGCTCAGCCTATGCGAACACCCCAAAGGTGGATGGGCGCATATCCACGTTCCTCGGCTATCTATTACCTGGCGACCCTACAATAGTGAGGGGACACGACCACCGGCTCCCTACACTGACACGGAGGGAGTCAGGGTCACCTGGATCCAGAAAAGAGAAAATCATAAATACATAAACAGCACTTATCTTGCAGACGACTGACGACTGAGGACTGAGGACTGGGAACTGGGAACCGGGAACAGCATGCACACACACTCCAGGAAGCCGTATCAGCCGCACACTACTGCATTATGGGGAGGAACTTAAAGGGCAGCAATCAGTCCAACTGCATGACAGCTGAGATAGACTAACGAGATGAGAAACTAAACCAAAACAAAGAAATTCAAGGAGGAGGATCTGAAAAGCTCCTGTGAGCGCTTCTCAGCTGTCTGGCTGTGACACATGGCTTGTACAACTGCTACAGCTCTGATGCCGAAAGGGGCACCTCTGGCCACGGGGTCAAGTCTGGCAGGCAGTTCCGAGAACAGCCCGATGAAGGCCCCCGGCGGCTGTTCTCGGAACTGCCTGCTCCCGGTGACAGCATTTGATTTCAGACCGGTTCCCCGCACAGGCACAGGTAAGGGTTTACCTGTGTATCGCCAGACGGGTGAGTCTACCTTACTAAAGATGGCAGCCCGCATGTGTTCGCTGGCGAACACTGCAAACTGACCATCACTGCTCAAGAGATCAGGCCCGTCGCTAACAGACAGGCAAAACAAGCAATTGCTTGGGGCCCCGAGCTGGTTGCGGCCCCGAGCTGGCCCGGGGCCAAGTAGAGCCGGTGCTTGTTTTGCGGCTGAGTAACTCAGAAGATCCGATGTGTTCTAACCCCCAGGCGTTCCCATGGTGACGGGGACGCTTGCCTGGGGGTTAGAATATACCATCGGATCTGAGTTTTACGAGCTCAGTGAGATCGTAAAAACTCAAATCCGATGGTATATTCTAACCCCCAGGCGTTCCCATGGTGACAGGGACGCTTGCCTGGGGGTTAGAATATGCAGGGCCACGCCGCTCACAGCAGTATATTTATAAACTAATCAGTAACTACTTTAAGTTTAATCATTGCTCATTGCTGAGCTCTTTACTTGGATTATAATTTATTTGGATATCTTACTTTGTCTTAGCTCCGGTAATAGCAGGCAGTGCGGGGGGCGGCGCTCACTTACTGACGTCACGCGCCTGCTCCTCCCACTAGGCGGCACAGGCGCGTGACGTCAGTGAGTGAGCGCCGCCACCCGCACTGCCTGCTATTACCGGAGCTAAGACAAAGTAAGATATCCCATATCCAAATAAATTATAATCCAAGTAAAGAGCTCAGCAATGAGCAATGATTAAAGTTAAAGTAGTTACTGATTAGTTTATAAATATACTGCTGTGAGCGTCGGAAAGGGAGATCTGTGGATGGCACTGTAGGGGGATCTGTGGATGGCAGTGCCATCCACAGATCCCCCTACAGTGCCATCCACAGATCCCCCCTCCCCTAAACAGTGCCATCCACAGATCCCCCTACAGTGCCATCCACAGATCCCCCCTCCCACAGATCTCCCCCCTAAACAGTGCCATCCACAGATCCCCCCTAAACAGTGCCATCCACAGATCCCCCCCTAAACAGTGCCATCCACAGATCCCCCCTAAACAGTGCCATCCACAGATCCCCCCTCCCCTAAACAGTGCCATCATGGCACTGTTTAGGGGAGGGGGAATCTGTGGATGGCACTGTTTAGGGGGATCTGTGGATGGCACTGTTTAGGGGGATCTGTGGATGGCACTGTTTAGGGGGATCTGTGGGTGGCACTGTTTGGAGGGGGGATCTGTGGATGGCACTGTTTAGGGGGGATCTGTGGATGGCACTGTTTAGGGGGGATCTGTGGATGGCACTGTTTAGGGGGGAGATCTGTGGATGGCACTGTTTAGGGGGGATCTGTGGATGGCACTGTTTAAGGGGGAGATCTGTGGATGGCACTGTTTAGGGGAGGGGGGGATCTGTGGATGGCACTGTTTAGGGGGGATCTGTGGATGGCACTGTTTAGGGGGGGATCTGTGGATGGCACTGTTTAGGGGGGATCTGTGGATGGCACTGTTTAAGGGGGGATCTGTGGATGGCACTGTTTAGAGGGGGATCTGTGGATGGCACTGTTTAGGGGGGAGATCTGTGGATGGCACTGTTTAGGGGAGGGGGATCTGTGGATGGCACTGTTCAAATTTCATGCACATTAAATGCAACAGCAGTATTTGCACTGTAAACCTCCTTTTTTATTTATATAAAGTGTGGGTGAACTTAAACTGTATGGCTATACTGTGGTTCCTGTAGGCTTTGCGTGCGTAAGGTGGGGATGGCGTGGAGGGGGGGCCTCCATGTCTATTTTGCTTGGGGCCCCCAAATTCCTTCAAACGGCCCTGCAAGAGATACTGCATCTTCCTGGGAAGTGGGACGCCAGATTTCATCACCACTTCCACAGGAGGAACTGGGAGCTTGCCAACATCCGTGGGTCCAATAGCCCACAGATGGCCCGACATTCCCGCAAGCAGGGCTTCCTTCTCATCTTCCAGGAGTAGTGACAAAAAGATGGACCAGGGAGTTTTATCACTAACGGCTAATAAACAAAGTTCCTGGACATTGAGGGCATCTGTGAGCTTCACAGTGTCATCCTCCTGGTATGAGATGCTGGCACATACTTTTGCAAACAAGTCTGCACCCAGGAGGCAACGGGAGGCGTTATCACTGACCAGCAACCGAGCAAGTACTTCTTGGGTAAGGGCAAATCTAACATAGATGGGTTCTGTTAAAAGAGGAGTGTACTACTTTCCCATCCACTTCTACCCAAGGACTGGTGTTCTTGGAGATTAAGTCAGGGGAGGCCATATTTGCTGAGCACAATTGTCTTGGCTGCTCCAGTAGCAATCAAAAACGGGACAACTTCTTCATCACCCAGAGTGAGGGATATCATTGGGGCCGGACTTGAATCTGCTAAATGTTTAAAAGCATAGCCGATACTGGAGGTACTGGATTGCTAATTTTTCCTAATCTTGGTCTAACTTTCCCCCCTCACCTGTCTCATCCTAATGACAAAAACATGGGTGTCTGTGGAGACGGACAGTGATCCAGGCAACACAGAATACAATCCTCTCGTGTGGTGTGGACGAGGAGTACCACACACAGCACAACACTCTCTCCCTCTGGGTTCTGGGTCCCACAGACTCTGCAGGTCTATCTCCCAGGACCATTATAGGGTGGCAGACCTTCTGGTTCCTTTCTCTGTTGGGGAGGTGGTTTAACATTATCATGATAACATTCACAACCTGACTTTCTCTGTCTCTCTACACCTCCTCCTCCTCTATACACTTGCCTCTCGCAGGAAGACTTATGTCTGTTCTGCAAGCTTGTTATCTTTCAGCCACCCTTTATCTCCCTACATGCTTTTTCTCACTACTACTCTCAGTTTACCATCAGGGGGAGCATGTCTACACCTTTCATTAGCTTGCTGATGTTTTTCACTGCCTGTCTACATTTTTTACTACTTCTGCAGTATCTTATCTCAAGGTTAGCATTTTTCAGCAACATCATATGAAATACAGAAAAAACAGAATCTGTCCAGGCCTAAAGCTACAGTTTACCACGGTTGAGACCATCTCCATCACAATCCCCTCCTTTTGCGGTTCTAGCAAATGTGCAGGAGGGGGGAGCTTCACTTGACTTTACTTAAAAAACAAAAACATAGAAGTTAAAACATTTCATCTGAAAAAACAATGAAACAATACTACCGGTCATGACTTATTATAGGTATATGTGTATCCTTCACTTACTGACTCGAATGAGTACCCCTTGTGGTGCTACTTGGATCTATGTGTATTGTTTCACGATTGTAGCCGTATCCAGAAAAATACCAGTAACTAAGATGGCTTCCGGGCAGGAAGTTCCTTCAGTTAAGATGGCCGCCAGGCTGGCCAGAAGTTACAGGAGTTAAGATGGCAGCCAGGCCGGAAATTGGATTAGTTAAGATGTCCGCTGGTGAGGAAGTTACCTCAGTTAAGATGGCTGCTGGGGGGTGTGATAGGGTCTCACAGCTCCATCTTGGAGGGTAGTGTCAGTGGCGTCATACATTTCTGCCCAGCCCAATTTCTTATACTTAATTATTTTCATGTTGACGCTTGCATTGGTTTTTTATAATATCAAGAATAGAATGTTCTTAATTCAAGGCCGAAAGTCCTGTGTTTACTCCTGTGAGAAACTTTGTAATAATTTCGCTCCTTTTTGGCCTAAAGCCAGAACACACACCCCTCCCTGTGTAATGATCTCTTTCATTCTCGACTTAACTCTTAATTTGGCCTCATCATCACATCGGTAGAGCTGATTTTGCCCACAGTAAACTTGGCTGTGTGACCTTCCTCTACTAGTCAGTTTTCTAGTTGGCAACTGTCACGGAACCATGAACCAGACGTACAACAAGAGATAAGAGAAAATAAGAAGGCTTTATTGAAAATAAAGCTGTAAAGCAAAAGTCCAAACGGATGGTGAAACCGAGCAGAGTCTTTGCGAAGCCAGAGGTCAGGAACCAGAAGGGTAGTCAGACGAAGCCAGGATCAGGAACCAGCAGGGTAGTCAGACGAAGCCAGGATCAGGAACCAGCAGGGTAGTCAGACGAAGCCAGGATCAGGAACCAGAAGCAGCAGCAGTCTTAGAAGCATGTGAACACAAGAGGACCAAGCAAGGAACTGAAGCCACAGACCTCCTATATATATGAGCTAGGCATCCAGCTCCTCCCAGTGGGAAGGAGGAGCCGCAGGGTGGAAGGCTACAAGAAACCCAGAAACCAAGATGGCCGCCAGCACATGTCAAACGAAGGAGAACAGCAAGAAGGTAAGACCATGACAGTACCTCCCCCTCAAGGGCCCCTCCTCCGCGGAGCACAAAACGGTTTCTGAGGGAAGCGTGCGTGGAAGGCTCGGAGCAAGGCAGGAGCATGGACATCTGGGGAGGGAACCCAGGAACGCTCCTCTGGACCATAACCACGCCAATGGACCAAAAACTGCAACCGACCGCGGACCAGGCGTGAGTCCAGGATATTGCTCACCTCATATTCCTCACGATTGCCCACTTGGACCGGACGATTACACACCAGTGGCTTCAACAGGGAGACATGAAACACGTTGGAGATCCGCATGCCAGGAGGAAGCGCAAGGGCATAGGCTACCGGGTTTACCCTGCGAAGCACTCGGAAGGGACCAACAAAGCGAGGCGCCAGCTTGGGAGTGGGCACTCGAAGGTTGAGGTTGCGGGTGGACAACCATACACGGTCTCCGACCTGGTAGGAAGGAGCAGGCGCTCGTCTGCGATCAGCCTGGAGTCTCTGGCGCTGCGCAGAGACCTCAAGGGACTTCTGGATCTGTACCCAAGAAGCACGTAGGACGGAAAGGTGATCCTCCACAGCCGGAATATCCTGGGGAGAGAATACCTCCGGTAACACGGCAGGTTGGAACCCATAATTGGCCATGAAGGGAGACGTCCCAGAGGAAGAGTTCACCGCCGTGTTCCTGGCAAACTCAGCCCAAGGCAGGAGGTCAACCCAATTGTCTTGGTGATCGGAGACATAGCAACAAAGGAATTGCTCCAAGGCCTGATTGGATCGTTCTGCGGCCCCATTGGACTGAGGGTGGTAGGCCGAGGAGAAGGAGAGATGAATCCCCAACTGGGAGCAAAAGGCGCGCCAGAACCTGGACACAAACTGACTCCCCCGATCCGACACAATCTCCTTGGGCAAACCGTGCAACCGGAAGACCTCCCTGGCAAAAATCGTGGCCAACTCTTGTGCAGAGGGTAACTTCTTGAGAGGAACACAGTGGCACATCTTGGAAAACCGATCCACAATCATGAGAATGACCGTATGGCCTCGGGATGCAGGGAGGTCCACAATGAAATCCATCCCCAGGTGTGACCATGGGCGCTCCCCGGTGGCTATGGGTTGCAGAAGGCCCAACGGAAGGTGCCGAGGGGACTTACTCTGGGCACAAACGGAGCATGCCGCTACATATGCGGCGATGTCGGAACGTAGGGAAGGCCACCAGAACAGACGTGAAACAGCCCAGGACAGCTGATTCTTTCCAGGATGCCCCGCTGTCTTGGAGTTATGGTAGGTTCGCAACAACCGAGTGCGCAACTCCTCAGGCACAAAACATCTGCCGTTGGGTCTCCCAGAGGGAGCACCAGATTGAGCCGCCAAAATCTGCTCACCCAGGGGAGAGGTCAGGCTGGTGCGAATGGCGGCCAGGATCTGATTCGGAGGTATGACCGAAGTCGGAATCGACTCCTCCCTGGACAGCTCGGAGTACTGCCGTGATAAGGCATCCGCCCTGATGTTCTTGGAACCGGGTAGGTAGGAGACCACGTAATTAAAACGTGACAAGAACAGAGCCCATCTGGCCTGACGTGGTGTCAATCTCTTGGCCTCAGAAAGGTAGGTCAGATTCTTGTGGTCCGTCAGGATGAGAACCGGAACCACCGAACCCTCGAGCAAGTGCCTCCATTCTTTAAGGGCCTGCACGATGGCCAATAACTCCCTGTCACCAATCTGATAGTTGCACTCCGCGGAAGACAGTTTCCGGGAGTAAAACCCACAAGGAAGCAGAGGACCCTCTGGTGTTCTACGCTGAGACAGAAGGGCGCCTACTCCCGTCTCAGACGCGTCCACCTCGAGGACAAAGGGCAACCCAGGGTTGGGATGCGACAGAATCGGAGCCGACACAAAGGCGGACTTTAGGGCCTCAAAAGCTCGGATGGCCTCGAGCGGCCAGACCTGGGAATTACTGCCCTTCCTGGTCAGATCCGTGAGAGGCTTGGCCAGCATGGAAAAGTCCCTGATGAACTTCCGATAATAATTGGCGAAGCCCAAAAAGCGCTGCAGGGAACGAAGACCACTGGGCTGGGGCCACTGTAAGACAGCCGAAACCTTCTCAGGATCCATGGAGAACCCCTCAGCGGAAATGATGTAACCTAAGAAGGTTACCTGGGATCGGTGAAATTCGCATTTCTCAAGCTTACCGAACAGCTTGTTCTCTCGTAACCGTTGCAACACTGGTCTGACATCCAGAATGTGGGCCTCCATGGATTCAGAATATACCAAGATGTCATCCAAATAGACCACCACACACTGCTGCAACAGGTCACGGAAAACATCGTTGATGAATTCCTGAAAGACTGCGGGCGCATTGCACAACCCAAAGGGCATAACCAAGGATTCATAATGACCGGTCCTGGTGTTAAACGCGGTCTTCCACTCATCGCCCGCCTTGATCCTTACCAGGTTATATGCCGCCCTCAGGTCGAGTTTGGTAAAGACCGTGGCCCCTTTAAGGTGATCGAACAGCTCGGAAATCAAGGGTATCGGGTAAGCGTTCTTGATCGTGATGCGATTGAGACCCCTGTAATCGATGCAAGGCCTCAACTCACCGCCCTTCTTTTTCACAAAGAAAAATCCAGCCCCTGCCGGGGACGAAGATTTGCGAATGTGTCCGCGTGAAAGCGCCTCCCTCACGTACTCCTCCATGGCCTCATTCTCCGCTACCGACAGTGGATAGACTTTGCCACGAGGAGGAACGGCACCAGATTGTAACTCTATGGCACAATCGTATGGGCGGTGCGGAGGTAGGGCAACCGCGCGCACCTTATCGAATACATCCCGGTACTCCTCGTATTCAGGAGGCAACAGAGAGTCCGAGGAAGTACACAGCAACTTGACAGACCCATGGATGCAACTAGCCCCACACTGCGGTGACCACGAGAGGATCTCGACCGATCTCCAATCGAAAGTCGGATTATGCTTCTGGAGCCAGGGGTACCCCAAGACCACCGAGTAGTGTGGAGACGAAATAACCTGGAGGCAGACCGACTCTCTGTGAACGGCACCAATGGCTATCCCCACTGGAAGGGTCTCATGAGTCACGTGTGGCGGCAGAAGGGGTCTGCCGTCTATCGCCTCAAGAGCCAGTGGGGAACCTCGAGCCTGCAGAGGAATGGAATTGGCGGCAGCGAACACACTATCAATGAACAAACCACCAGCACCAGAGTCCACCAACGCCTGGGTCGTCACCGAGCCCCCGACCCAGGAGAGGACAACAGTGATCAGTGGTTTGTCAACACGGGAAACCGGGGACGAGGAGACTCCACCCAAGATCTGCCCCCGACAGGATCTCGGGTACGAGCGTTTTCCCGGACGGTTCGGACATGCCAACCGAAAATGCCCACCGAGACCACAGTACATGCATCGGCCCTCGCGTCTCCGGAGTGCCCTCTCCCCCTCGGACAGGCGAGCAAACCCCAGCTGCATGGGTTCACCCCCAGACAAGTCATCCCCAGGAGGCGTGGGAGGAGAGGGAGGCACGGGTGGGACAGCAAACGTAGGCACCAATCTGTTAGAAGACCTCCGCAGGTTCTCCTTAAAGGAAGGTCTCTCCCTGAGTCTGGTGTCAATCAAAATCAGGAAAGAAATAAGAGACTCGAGCTCAACTGGTAGGTCCTTAGCTGCAACCTCATCCTTCAAGGCATCCGAGAGACCATGAGAGAAAGCAGCGACCAGAGCCTCATTATTCCAGCCCACCTCTGCTGCCAGGGTACGAAACTCAATGGCGTATTCAGCTACGGATCGTGAACCCTGTCTGATGGACATAAGGAGCTTCGCAGCAGAGGCAGCACGAGCCGGCACATCGAATACCTTCCGAAGAGAAGCAACAAAACCGGAAAACTCGGCAACCACCGGATTGTTGTTCTCCCATAAAGGGCTGGCCCAGGCCAAGGCCTTGTCCGAGAGCAGCGAGATCAAGAAGCCCACCTTTGATCTCTCAGTGGGAAAGGCATGTGGCAGCAACTCGAAATAAATGCCCACCTGGTTAAGGAAACCTCGGCACTGAGTTGGCTCTCCCCCAAAGCGCTGTGGAAGAGGGGCAGAACCGGTCATACCCCGAAACACCGCAGGCGCAACAACAGGTGTCGGGGTAGACTCTGGCGCAACAACCGGAGCGGCAGTAGGAGCGAGCCCAGGAGCGACAACCGACCCATCGGCAACGGGAGCGAAATGAGCCGTGCGTTCAAGCAGGGTTTGCAACGCCACAGCGAACCGACCCAACAGGTGATCCTGCTGATCAAGTCTGGCAACCAGTGTGGGTAGCGAGGATGGCCCTGTACCGTCAGAATTCATGGCTTGGTCCTAATGTCACGGAACCATGAACCAGACGTACAACAAGAGATAAGAGAAAATAAGAAGGCTTTATTGAAAATAAAGCTGTAAAGCAAAAGTCCAAACGGATGGTGAAACCGAGCAGAGTCTTTGCGAAGCCAGAGGTCAGGAACCAGAAGGGTAGTCAGACGAAGCCAGGATCAGGAACCAGCAGGGTAGTCAGACGAAGCCAGGATCAGGAACCAGCAGGGTAGTCAGACGAAGCCAGGATCAGGAACCAGAAGCAGCAGCAGTCTTAGAAGCATGTGAACACAAGAGGACCAAGCAAGGAACTGAAGCCACAGACCTCCTATATATATGAGCTAGGCATCCAGCTCCTCCCAGTGGGAAGGAGGAGCCGCAGGGTGGAAGGCTACAAGAAACCCAGAAACCAAGATGGCCGCCAGCACATGTCAAACGAAGGAGAACAGCAAGAAGGTAAGACCATGACAGCAACACACAAGGTCAGATTCCCGGTCCACACAGACATAACATTCAATGTCAAACAGACATATAGAACACTTTCTCATACTTTTACACACACAAGTCTTTGAACTTATTAACGGATAACATACAAATAACATACAGACATGCTCCATACCTCATATACATTGCCTTTTGATTATCTCTTTGCATTACAGACAGTGTTCTCGCTACTCGCTATCACACATTCCAATGTCATGACGTCACTCCCCCCCGTGCAGCTACGGCCCCCTCTCTCTCCCTCTATATTCACCGGGCAACAGAGACACGCACGGTGCGAGGCACACAGATACACAGACAGACAAGACACAATACTTCCTCAGCGCTGCAGCTGTACTGCATCATCACTCAACTTTCCACAATGCTTCACATGCTTACTTCCATGCACTCAATTCTCCATTTAAAATCACATCCTGTAATCTTCAACTTCTTCACATCCATGATCCTTTATAAAATACACACAATGTGTCTTTCTGAATCTTTCCCAGACTAGCTTCCTCTGAGCTTCCTCCCTAAATCAGGGTGCCACCGTACTAGTTCTCCTAGGGTTAAGATTCCCATGGATTTACTCACTCACTTCACACACATAACCAAGAAAGAAGCAGCCACCTTCTACTTCACACTCCCAAGCAGAGCTGACCCCTGCAGTATATACACTCTGGCTCCCACGTCTGTCCGTCAGCCGGGACTAATCCACCTGCTGCCTCCTAAGGGGAGATCACTTAAGTTGCCCCAGTCCAGGTCCTGCAGGTCTGCCGCCTCCTAAGGGGAGATCACTTAAGATGCCCCAGTCCAGGTCCAGCAGATATTTACCATAGTCCTCTTGGGCTACTCCATCTGCCACCTCCTAAGGGGAGATCTGTAAAGATGCCCCAGTCCAGGTCCTGCAGAAATAAACTGTAGTCCCGTCCCGCCCACACACACCATGGGAAATATCTTGCTCTGCTTAACCGTTAACTGTGAAGGTGCCTGACACAAACCACACAGAAGCAAAACACAAAATACAACCACAGAAGAGCAAACTCAAAAGGATTCTAGGAACTCAGGATTTTACATCAACCGAAGTTGCTACTATGTTCGTAACCTCAATAGCAGAACAGATTATCACAGCACAGTGGAGCAGCAAGAGGCAGGTGAGATAACCAAAATTTTCTCACCTTGTCTCTGAGGCTGCAGTCCTCCTCCTCAAGCGTGGGCCACCGTGCTCTGGGAACCCTAAACTTCGGCTAGCGACGTTACTTTTACCGAGCCCCACGTTGGGGCGCCAACTGTGGAAGATGCCCTTAATCAGGGCTGATCATGTTTGCTCTACTGCTCCAAATTAATAGTAACCCAAAGGTTTTACGTGCAATGAAAAAAATAACTCTGACACACACACTGGGGTCAAAGCAAATTCTCAGGTTATATAGACATCAGAGGGGCATTCCCCCTGAGGCATGTGGCATTGTTACATTGGCCGAAATATGAAAATAAGAAAAGAGATAACACTTGGCATCTGCACAGTGTGCAATGTTTTACTAACTGTGGTATGTGAACTATGTAAATATCTAACTGTAGGCGCCATCTTGTAATGAAGTCTTCACTAACAGCAAAAAAGCATATATGACGTAGCATGGAGGAGTGTTCTCTATGGTAGGGTGGAACCTTTGTGCACTGGAGTAGATAAGGTGTTGTCTGAGAGCTGGAGTATATGGGAGCTTTCTTAGCTGTATCAAAGAATGATGACCACATCTCTATCACAGTGGTACCCATGTTTGTGTTTGAACTCCAACGGCCTATTTTTGTCCTACAGATCTTGCACATAGCAGTGGTTTTGTGTACTGGCTCGTGGAGAAAAACCACTATACAGGAGATACTCGTACAGTGCTAGCAACAGCCGAGCTTGGCCTAAGTCTGGTATGTTTTGAGCCTGCCCTCACAGTATCAGCATCATCACCAGTTCCCGAGGTGACCACAATAGAAGCAGATCTTGCCCTGACATTTTGTTTGAGTTTTTGGCCATATGTTGCCTCTGTTCTTTATTACTGCCTCGGTCCCACCACCCTCCTCCTCTGATGTCACCTCCTCCTCAGCACCCCATTCAATCTCCCAGATCCTCATCATCGTAGTCCTCATCCTCCAAGCCCCTCTGGTATGTCATTGTGGGCTCCTTGACCTCCCTCCGATTCCTTCCTCTGTATTTGCCCTGAGTGCCACTGTCGCAAACCACTGCCCCTACAGCCACCATCAAGGCTACAAGTGCCACTACTACTGGTACCACCAACACAGCTATGCATGGGGTCCCCAGCCTCTGCCTGAACCCTCTACTTATGGCTGTCCAAACGCTGAACCTGACGCTTCTAACACGAGACGTCAACAGGGAGACTCTCTTAGGTATCTTCCATAGCATATGGAGCTTTTTTGCCTCTTTTTAGGGAAAAAGAAGGTGCCCCACTAGGAAAAGGCAGTGAAGGCAACTGAAAAGCTTACCTGCGGCTGCAAGGAGGAGGAGCAGAAGGAATGCTGTGACCCCTGGCTCCAAGGCACAATGTCAGTGTCATGTATGGGAACTGCCCTGTCACATGACCCAAGTGCGACTGCCAAGGGTCGATCTATTCCATGCACTCAGTCTCTCGCGTGCTTACACACAGGCCTCACATTGAACCTATATCACACCCCAAGTTATAGCTTTTATGCACCCCAACATGTTGCCACCATCTGTGACATTTAAATTAATATACCAATTAATTAGGGGCTCATAGAAAACCCCACTTTGTCCACTCCAAGCAGACTCACAGTAACACAGGCCACGCTTATAGAAAACACACGTTAACACAAACCGCACTCATACACTTAAAGTTGGAGGTTACTGGGCTCATTCAGGGCACAAGGCAAAACCATTAAAGATGTGCTTTAATGTACTTAAAAGGTACCGTACTTAGTTACAAAAAATTTAAAAGAATAAGAGACATACATAAACATGCACAAAACAGTTATAAAAATAAAAGGATAAAAACAGAAAGGTTCTTACTACTCAACAAATTGTGTGATCTGTTCTGGTTCTGGGTACAGTTGGACATGCAACTCAACCCAATGTTGATTGGATCCCCAAATTGTGTTAATGAAAGGTTCCCAATCGTTAATTTTGGCAGAGGGGGGAGCTGAGAGGGGTCTCCCTCCCATTCTCGTCACAGCCTTCTGGGAAGGCCCTCATTACCTGTGCGTGCTCCACCTCTCTTACTCAGCAGGCAGACATGAAATATTAATAAAACATGACTTCCTGCCCACACTAAGGGATACTCAGGCCCCGGCATGTTTTAATAAAGCATATTTTATCAGGCTGATCATTCTGATACCAAATATGACTGTTGGTTATGTATTAGAGAAGACACTAGTAGCTTGTGATGAGGCAGAACTTGGTTTACTTGTGTAGATTAAGTTCCAAACATACAAAACATTTCAGCAAACTGTAACAGCAGCCATCTTGGTATAAAGAGAGAGAGAGAGACCAACAAGTTTTACAGATATACACAACTGGTAACCTTTATGTACAGCGCCATCTACTGGTCAAGTGATAATAATACACAATACTGTATATGATACATGCTGTTGCATCCTCAACAATTACTAGAATGTTTGGTAGGTGAGTTTTACCAGAGATGAGTTATAGCTTTTGATATGTTTTTTTCATCTTCTGGTCGTCCATCTGAAAAGTTTCTGGACCCCTGCAATGAGGTGCTCTTCTATATGGGTGTATGTATTTCCAGGAAACATCTTCATTTCCACTTGAAAAGGGCCATTTGTTTAACATTCAAGTGATAAACTGATTTTCTCCAAGGGGAATGTGTATTCCAAATGTAGGCCCAGACTGAACGGCATTGTACAGACAATTACAGAGCGTGAAAATACCCGTGTTTCCCTGAAAATAAGACATAACCATAAAATAAGCCGTAGCAGGATTTCTAAGCATTTACGCAATATAAGCCATACCCCAAAAATAAGACATAATGAGAGGCGTGGCTATGCAGCGTACCGGCGCGGAGCGGTAAAGAAGACGGGCAGCCCTTCTCATCTGCCCCATCGTTACAGCTGCTATCTCGGAGGTGACCGGAGAGGTGCAGGCAGTATAGGCATCCCTACAGGGGGGCAAGGGGAAGCAATTTCCCCCCCTAGGTTATTCCTTGCCCCCCCCGCTGACAGTTGCGTAGCATGGGGGGGGCAGTGATCGCTGTAAGCTGTGCGGGCACGTGGCCGCACAGCTTACTTACTGCCTCCGCTCAGGGCCTCTGCAGGCCCACTCACCGCCGCAGCCCGGACTTTATGTAATGGTGGGTGCCTGTTCTGTAAAGCCCATCCTGGCAATGCACACCATTTTCACGGTGTGCATTGCTGTGGTGGGCTCAGAACAGGCACCCACCATACTGCCCACAGCGTCCTGATGTTACCCAGTGTCAGGACGTTCCTGTGCGGTGCTCCCGTTGGCCCCACCTCCTTTCTCATGGCGTGCTGCTACTGGAGGAGGAGAACATGTGCAGCGCGGCAAAAGATGAGAAAAGGGGACGGCATATTTTTGGAACTAGCCCCTCAGCCCCCTCCAAAGTGTTGAAGTGGCGCGTGAGATCCCCAAGGGCCAAGCCAAGTAATTGTGAGTTTTCATGGGGAGTATGTATAGACTGTGCTGCACAATGTACAGTATACCTCTACACTGTGTAGGGGTTACACTGTATATTGTACAGCATGGCGCAGGGGTTATATTGTCTGGCATCGTGTAACCTCCATGCATTTGCTGTACAATATTCATTATATTTCATACACCATGCCATACAATGTACACTATAATCCCTGCACTATGCTATACAATGTACATTACATTTCATACACCATGCTATACAATATACATTATATTTCATACACCATGCCGTACAATATACAGTATAATCCCTGTACCATGCTGTACAGTATACATTATAATCCCTGCACCATGCTATACAATATAAATTATATTTCATACACCATGCTGTACAATATACAGTATAATCCCTGGTTTATAAATACTGTTATTGCAGCACAACCCTTCTGCCACCGTGACATACCTGTACATCATAGTGGCTGAGTGAATGTACAGAGTGGGCTGCTGCTCTTAGCCCCGACCATGTATTGAGCATGCTCAGAGCAGCATGTATTGAGCTTGCAGCTCTGAGCATGCTCAATATATGGTGAGTGCCAGCTGTAGAATTCAGCAGACACTCGGCCTTAATGACTGGGATCGGCGATGACGGAGCATCTGTGGAGCTAGGCAGAGGGAGGTGAGTCCCTTTGCCTTCTGATTGGAGCCTTGAAGTGAAATCGCGGGGCTATGATTGCTTCCCAAGCCAGCCTGGGGCCTGCTGAAGATTCCTAGTCCTATCATGGTAATCTGCCTGCAAAGCTGTGCACAAAACACATCTTCACAGGTAGGGTGTCAGAATTGCATAGACCATAATGGTTCTCTATTATGGTCTATGGGACAAGTAATCAAAAGATTTCAGGTTCTAGACCCCTAAGGCCAAAAGTTGTTGTGTAAAAAAATAAAATAAAAAATAAGCCCTTATATAGCTCTGTTAACAGATATATAAAAACATTTATGGCTATCAGAATGAACAAAAATTTTGTAAAGTAGTAAAAAAAAAAATATACAAATTTGGTATCGCCATAATCATATGGAGCCGCAGAATAAGGACGTCATGTCATTTTTAGTGTACAGTGAACTCTGTAATATTAAAACCCCCAAAAAAGTGTTGAAATTATGTGTTTTTTCAGTTTCATTCCACAAATAATTTTTTTCTCGTTTTTTAATTCAAGACATGGTAAATATGGCTATATGAACAGAAAATTAAAAAAAGTTATGGATATTAGAATGTGAAAACTAAAATGCAATAACAAAAATGGGCCTGCTACTTAATGGGTTAATGTAGTCATTACATTAAAGTAACATAGTACATAAGGCCGAAAAAAGACATTTGTCCATCCAGTTCGGCCTGTTATCCTGCAAGTTGATACAGAGGAAGGCAAAAAAAAAACCTGTGAGGTAGAAGCCAATTTTCCCCACTTTAGGGGAATAAAAATTCCTTCCCGACTCCAATCAGGCAATCAGAATAACTCCCTGGATCAACGACCCCTCTCTAGTAGCTATAGCCTGTAATATTATTACGCTCGAGAAATACATCCAGGCCCCTCTTGAATTCCTTTATTGTACTCCCCATCACCACCTACTCAGGCAGAGAGTTCCATAGTCTCACTGCTCTTACCGTAAAGAATCCTCTTCTATGTTTGTGTACAAACCTTCTTTCCTCCAGACACAGAGGATGTCCCCTTGTCACAGTCCTGGGGATAAATAGATGATGGGATAGATCTTTGTACTGACCCCTGATATATTTATACATAGTAATTAGATCTCCCCTCAGTCGTCTTTTTTCTAAAGTGAATAACCCTAATTTTGATAATCTTTCAGGGTACTGTAGTTGCCCCATTCCAGTTATTACTTTAGTTGCCCTCCTCTGGACCCTCTCCAGCTCTGCTATGTCTGCCTTGTTCACAGGAGCCCAGAACTGTACACAGTACTCCATGAGTGGTCTGACTAGCGATTTGTAAAGTGGTAGGACTACATTCTTATCACAGACATATATGCCCCTTTTGATGCAACTCATTATCTTATTGGCCTTGGCAGAAGCTGCCTGACACTGGTTTTTGCAGCTTAGTTTGCTATTATTATTTATTAATTCCTAAATCCTTTTCCATGTCAGTATTACCGAGTGTTTTACCATTTAGTATGTATGGGTGACTTGCATTATTCCTTCCCATGTGCATAACTTTACATTTGTCAGTGTTAAACCTCATCGGCCATTTATCTGCCCAAGCCTCCAGTCTATCCAGATCCCTCTGTAGTAGTATACTGTCCTCTTCAGTGTAAATTACTTTACACAGTTTAGTGTCATCTGCGAAAATTGATACTTTACTATGCAAGCCTTCTACAAGATCATTAATAAATATATTGAAGAGAATAGGGCCCAATACTGACCCCTGAGGTACTCCACTAGTGACAGTGACCCAATCTGAGTGTGTACCGTTAATAACCACCCTCTGTTTTCTATCACTGAGCCAGTTACTTACCCACATACAGATGTTTTCTCCCAGTCCGAGCATTCTCATTTTATATACTAACCTTTTATGTGGTACAGTGTCAAATGCTTTGGAGAAGTCCAGATATACGACATCCATTGATTCGCCGCTGTCAAGTCTAGAACTTACCTCCTCATAGAAACTGATTAAATTAGTTTGACATGACCGATCCCTCACGAAGCCATGCTGATATGGCGTTGTTTGCTTATTTCCGTTGAGATGCTCTAAGATAGCATCTCTCAGAAAACCTTCAAACAGTTTACCCACAACAGATGTTAAACTTACCGGCCTATAGTTCCAGGCTCTATTTTTGGACCCTTTTTGAATATTGCCACCACATTTGCCATGCGCCAATCCTGTGGGACATTCCCTGTCAGCAGTACATTCAGTAAAACCGCACAGTATCTTGACATGGCGTGTCATGCATGTGTGGAATGAAACTGCCGTATTAATGTAGTTATTGCAGTAAAACGTGTTCATTAAAACTGCACAATATCTTGAAGCAATACAATGCATTAACTGAAACTGGTATACTAATGCAGTTATTGCAGAACAATGCATTCACTAAAACTGCGGTTATCTTGATGCGATACAATGCGTGGAAGAAATCTGCATTGTTAATGTAGTTATTACACTACAGCACGCTCATTACAACTGCATGGTAACTTGACAAAATACAGTGTGTTTGCAGCAGAATACATGCTATTAATGCTGGTGATGGAGGTGCTGGCAACACTTAAATTGTAGAAACTTGAGGTTTTTACAAAAAAAAAAAGTCTGGCTAGCTGTTCATTTATAGAAAAAAAAATGAGGTGTAAAATGAACTTCTTCTGTCTTAATGATCTGGCAGAGTACACATACAGCTTTGCCCGATCAGTGAGAGAGCTGTGCATCCGCACACACCTCTCTCTTCCAGCCGACACCAAGCAGGAGAACCATCCATTCAGCATATAGGGAGGAAGGTCCTGCGCTGTACTGAAAGGAGAGAGGAACTCCAATGACAGCTTAAAGGGTTTCTGTCACCCCACAAAACTCATTTTTTTTTTTTGGATAGTTATATTCCTTATAGCGCGATATAGGAGAATATAATAGTCTTACTTACTTTCATGCGGCCGATTCTTTATAAAACGAAGTTTTATAATATGTAAATGAGGGCTCTACCAGCAAGTAGGGCGTCTACTTGCTGGTAGCCGCAGCAGAAAACCGCCCCCTCGCCGTGTTGATTGACAGGGCCAGCCGTGATCTCCTCCTCCGGCCGGCCCTGTCAGTATTTCAAAAATCGCGCGCCTCTGGTCATTCGGCGCAGGCGCTCTGAGATGAGGAGGCTCGTCTCCTCAGCACTCCCTCAGTGCGCCTGCGCCGATGACGTCTTCTCTTTCGGTGATGTCATCGGCGCAGGCGCACTGAGGGAGTTCTGAGGAGACGAGCCTCCTCATCTCAGAGCGCCTGCGCCGAATGAACAGAGGCACGCGATTTTTGAAATACTGATAGGGCCGGCCGGAGGAGGAGATCCCGGCTGGCCCTGTCAATCAACACGGCGAGGGGGCGGTTTTCTGCTGCGGCTACCAGCAAGTAGACGCCCTACTTGCTGGTAGAGCCCTGATTTACATATTATAAAACTTCGTTTTATAAAGAATCGGCCGCATGAAAGTAAGTAAGACTATTATATTCTCCTATATCGCGCTATGAGGAATCTAACTATCCCAAAAAAAAAAAAAGAGTTTTGTGGGGTGACAAAAACCCTTTAAGGACCTTATATGATGTCATCAATGGGAGGAGCCAGGAGATGAATACAGCCAGCACTAGTGCAGGGAAATGTGAGTTTTTATTAAAGATGATGATGTGTGTAGCAGTGCTCTATGTGTGTATATGTGTGTAGCAGTGCTCTATGTGTGTATATGTGTGTAGCAGGCATATATGGTTGTAGAAGAACTGTATGTGTGTAGAAGTGCTGTGTGTGTGTGTATATATATGTGTGTAACAGCTGTATGGGTTTAGCAAAGCTGTATGTATATAATGGAACTGTATGTGTGTAGCAGAGCTGGATGGGTGTAGCAGAGATGCATGTATGCAATGGAACTGTATGTGTGTAGCAGAGCTGTATGTGTGTGTAATAGATCTGTGTGTGTAATAGATCTGTGTGTGTAGCAGGGCTGTATGTGTACAGCAAAGGCTACTTTCACACTTACGTTTGGTGCGGATCCATTATGGGTCTGCACAGACGGATCCGTTCAGATAATACAACCGTCTGCGTCCATTCAGAACGGATCAATTTGTATTAGCTTTAACATAGCCAAGACGGATCCGTCTTGAACACCATTGAAAGTCAATGGAGGACGGATCCATTTTCTATTGCACCAGATTGTGTCATAGAAAACGGATCCGTCCCCATTGACTTACATTGTGTGTCAGAACGGATCCGTTTGGCTCTGTTTCATCATACGGACACCAAAACGCTGCAACGCCCCAAAGCGGAATGGAGGCAAACTGATGCATTCTGAGAGGATTCTTTTAAATTCAAAATGCATTAGGGCCAAACTGATCCGTTTTGGACCGCTTGTGAGAGCCCTGAATGGATCTCACAAACGGAAAGCCAAAACGCAAGTGTGAAAGTAGCCAAAGCTGTATCTGTGTGTAGTGGGCTGTAACTGTGTATACATTGCTGTGTGTGTACCAAAACTGTGTGTGTGTGTGTCGGGGGGGCAGACAAATACTTAAAATAATATTGTATGTCCTAAACAGAACTTTGCCCTAAAAAGATGCTGCAATATAAAATATCAGATAAAATATCAAATATATCGGTCCACTGATATAGCTAATAGATGAGGATGTGGGCCTGTTGGTCCGGCCAAAATTGACCAGACTGCATAGGAATTAGCGGACTGTCTGTCCTCTGTTAGTTATAGCAGTGACTAATACCGAGTAGTTCTCCAAACAAAAGTAAAAATAAAAAATGGTTATAAATCAACGTGTATGAGTGTAGAAATCAAGTGTTAACAAGATGATAAGTCAATAATAATAGTGATAAAAAACAATTCCATAAAGTGAAAATACCTGTAAAGTAAATATATGGCTCAATATATAGAAGTGCTCAAATCATTACAGTGTTAGATGCCTGTGTAAAAGCATAAAGTGTCGCTGGAGAAACGCGTCTGGCGTGGAGGAATTGGACTGACAAAAAAACGGCTTTTTCAACTATAACAGTTTGATATATCTGTTGGACTAAGGAAGCGCTTCCCAAGGAGAATTAAACCGCGGCCTTTTGGACACAGTGCAGCGAGCGACGGGTGAGACTGAACCACCTATGCTGACCAAGACAGGTGGAACACCTATTCCAATTAAGGAAACCGAATGTGAATTTGCAGCGTGAGAGAGCAAGTGCTTTCACTCACAGCCGGATTTGCAAAATTGCAAGACCTTTTTGCACAGCACTTCTACCCAGCAGTAAGGCAGCTTTTCAACTTGCTGCCCAGAGGGAAAGCTTACCCTGAATCTACACCACGTGGGACGCCGCGGTGGGATTTGCAGGACTGTACGTGAGTAACGAACCAAATACTGCTGTAGTTATATGTACCGCTGCACAATCAACTTATCTACACTGCACTGCCGCTTTGGAATTCAAAGCTCGCTCAACTAGCTATTTTGCTGGATCGCAACTTTGTGAAATATAGTGCACTCCTATGAACTGTGTCGATTGAACATTGTCAGTGGCGTAACTACCGGGGAAGCAGCTGCTTCGGGGCCCGAGCTGCCAAGGGGGCCCGGCGTCGGCAGCGTGTGTGACAGTTTATTTTCAAGTTCTATCGATGTCTTAGGGCTCTTTCACACTTGCGTTCTTGTCTTCCGGCATAGAGTTCCGTCGTCGGGGCTCTATGCCGGAAGAATCCTGATCAGGATTATCCTAATGCATTCTGAATGGAGAGAAATCCGTTCAGGATGCATCAGGATGTCTTCAGTTCCGGAACGGAACGTTTTTTGGCCGGAGAAAATACCGCAGCATGCTGCGCTTTTTGCTCCGGCCAAAAATTCGGAACACTTGCCGCAAGGCCGGATCCGGAATTAATGCCCATTGAAAGGCATTGATCCGGATCCGGCCTTAAGCTAAACGTCGTTTCGGCGCATTGCCGGAGCCGACGTTTAGCTTTTTCAGAGTGGTTACCATGGCTGCCGGGACGCTAAAGTCCTGGCAGCCATGGTAAAGTGTAGCGGGGAGCGGGGGAGCAGTGTACTTACCGTCCGTGCGGCTCCCCGGGCGCTCCAGAGTGACGTCAGGGCGCCCCAAGCGCATGGATCATGTGATCACATGGATCACGTCATCCATGCGCATGGGGCGCTCTGACGTCATTCTGGAGCGCCCCGGGAGCCGCACGGACTGTAAGTATACTGCTCCCCTGCTCCCCGCTCCTACTATGGCAACCAGGACTTTAATAGCGTCCTGGGTGCCATAGTAACACTGAACGCATTTGGAAGACGGTTCCGTCTTCAAATGCTTTCAGTACACTTGCGTTTTTCCGGATCCGGCGTGTAATTCCGGCAAGTGGAGTACACGCCGGATCCGGACAACGCAAGTGTGAAAGAGGCCTTAACTGTTCAGGGCCCCTTCACAGCAGCTGACCAGGCTCCCTCGCTAATATGATCTAATCTTTCTTGTCTCCTAAAGTCTTCTGATGTGTCTGGGATTCGAACCCACAACCTCCAAAGTCTGAGTGTATCAGAGGCAAAGCATTAACCCTCACAACCATAAAGGCTGCATTACAACTGACTGAAAAAAAATGAGACTTCTAGTGTTATAGCTGGCTAAGTGTACAGCTATACACATGACAGCTGCCCCAACACACCCAGCACTGCTATATCTCTATATTACAGCTATTCCAGCACACTCAGCTCTGCTATATCTCTATATATGAGCAGCTATGTGTATAGATGTACACTTAGCCAGCTATAACAGTAGAAGTCTCAAATTTTTTCAGTCAGCAGCAAGGTGTCTCCTATGGTCTAGTGGTTAGATGCTTTGCCTCTGATACAGAAGGTCGTGGGTTTGAATCCCAGCAGAAACCTTTTCTGAAATATAACTCCATATATGGACATACAGGGCGGGACACAGGAAGAGGCTGCATCGCATCGCTGACATGGAGGTAAGTAGAAGGGAAGTGTTTATATATTTTTTTTTAATACCCGACTGTTACTGCCATGGGGGGAGCGGGGGGCACTTGATACTGGCACATGGGGGGAGGCACCTGATACTGGCACCTGGGGGGGAGGGGGGGTTGGCACCTGATACTGGCACATTGGGGGGGGGAGAGAGGGGTTGGCACCTGATACTGGCACCTGGGGGGGGGGGAGGGGGGGTTGGCACCTGATACTGGCACATGGGGGGGGGGGAGAGAGGCACCTGATACTGGCACATGGGGGGGGAGAGGGGCACCTGATACTGGCACCTGGGGGGGGGGGAGAGGGGTTGGCACCTGATACTGGCATCTAGGGGGGGAAGAGGGGTTGGCACCTGATACTGGCACATTGGGGGGGGGGGGGGAGAGAGAGGGGTTGGCACCTGATACTGGCACCTGGGGGGGAGGGGGGGTTGGCACCTGATACTGGCACATGGGGGGGGGGGAAGAGGCACCTGATACTGGCACATGGGGGGGGAGAGGGGCACCTGATACTGGCACCTGGGGGGGGGGAGAGGGGTTGGCACCTGATACTGGCATCTGGGGGGGGAAGAGGGGTTGGCACCTGATACTGGCACATTGGGGGGGGGAGAGAGAGGGGTTGGCACCTGATACTGGCACCTGGGGAGGAGGGGGGGTTGGCACCTGATACTGGCACATGGGGGGGGGAGAGAGGCACCTGATACTGGCACATGGGGGGGGGGAGAGGGGCACCTGATACTGGCACCTCGGGGGGGGGAGAGGGGTTGGCACCTGATACTGGCATCTGGGGGGGGAGAGGGGTTGGCACTTGATACTGGCACCGGGGGGGGGGGGGGGTTGGCATCTGATACTGGCACATGGGGGGGGAGAGGGGTTGGCACCTGATACTGGCACATGGGGGGGGAGAGGGGTTGGCACCTGATACTGGCACCTGGGGGGGAGGGGGGGTTGGCACCTGATACTGGCACATGGGGGGGGGAGAGAGGCACCTGATACTGGCACCTGGGGGGGGGGGGGAGAGAGGCACCTGATACTGGCACATGGGGGGGGGAGAGGGGTTGGCACCTGATACTGGCACCTGGTGGGGGAAGGGGGGGTTGGCACCTGATACTGGCACCTGGGGGGGTTGGCACCTGATACTGGCACATGGGGGGGGGAGAGGCACCTGATACTGGCACATGGGGGGAGGCACCTGATACTGGCACCTGATACTGGCACCTGGTGGGGAGAGAGGCACCGGATACTGGCACATGGGGGGGAGAGGGGTTGGCACCTGATACTGGCACCTGGGGGGGGAGGGGGGGTTGGCACCTGATACTGGCACATGGGGGGGATGCACCTGATGCTGGCACATGGGGGGAGGCACCTGATACTGGCACCTGGGGGGTCAGGGGGGGTTGGCACCTGATACTGGCACATGGGGGGGGAAGAGAGGCATCTGATACTGGCACATGGGGGGGGGGGAGAGGCACTTGATACTGGCACTTTTTTTGTGGGGGGGGGGAGGTGGCACTATGATACTGGGACATGTGGGGGGGGGGGGAGGAGAGAGGCACTTGATACTGGCACATGATGGGGGGGCATTATGGGGGACACTAGGCCGGCAGCCTATCAGAGGCCGGACACTGAGGGGCATCTACTGGGGCACTATATATGGGGCATTTTATACTGGTACATTATGGGGGGCACTAGCAGGAAGGGGGGAGAGGAGCACTATGGAGGCATTTACTGGGGGCACTATATAGGGGTATTTTATACTGGGACATTATGGGGGCACTATGGGGACATTAGCTCAACTGGGGGCATTACAAGGGGGTATTTTTGCACTGTCACATTATAAGGAGAATTATTACTACGGGGGGGGGGGGCATTATGGTGGGCTTTATTACTCCCCCATGGTATGACCCCCTAGTAGCAGCACCAGCCTCTCCCTGCTCTGCGACCCCACTGCCCCTTCTCCAAATCCTTATTATGAAATCTTTCTCATTAGGATAAAGCACAACATCAGCTCCGCCGAGCCCCCGGCCAAAGTGTTGAAGTGGTGTCCGAGATCCCCAAGGGCCAAGTAACTGTAAGTTTTCATGTGAAATATGTTTGTTATACACATATAGCATCCACAGTGCCACACAATATACAGTATACCGCTACACTGTGCCCCACAATATACAGTATACCTCTACACTGTGCCCCACAATATACAGTATACCGCTACACTGTGCCACACAATATACAGTATACCGCTACACTGTGCCCCACAATATACAGTATACCTCTACACTGTGCCCCACAATATACAGTATACCGCTACACTGTGCCCCACAATATACAGTATACCGCTACACTGTGCCCCACAATATACAGTATACCGCTACACTGTGCCCCACAATATACAGTATACCGCTACACTGTGCCAAAGGAGTGGGGTTTACACAGGAGGCGGAAGGTGCGAAGCGCGCTGGGGGGGCCCTTACAAATATTTGCTGTGGGGCCCAGTCACTTCTAGTTACGCCCCTGAACATTGTTATATAAAGCCGATTCCTAGGAGATCTGTGATATAACAGAAAGACTGATCTTTAGGAATATAATCACCAGTGAGATTAACTGTCTACTACTATTGCCGAGTCTCCAGCGACACTTTATGCTTTTACACAGGCATCTAACACTGTAATGATTTGAGCACTTCTATATATTGAGCCATATATTTACTTTACAGGTATTTTCACTTTATGGAATTGTTTTTTATCACTATTATTATTGACTTATCATCTTGTTAACACTTGATTTCTACACTCATACACGTTGGTTTATAACCATTTTTTATTTCTACTTTTGTTTGGAGAACTACTCGGTATTAGTCACTGCTATAACTAACAGAGGACAGACAGTCCGCTAATTCCTATGCAGTCTGGTCAATTTTGGCCGGACCAACAGGCCCACATCCTCATCTATTAGCTATATCAGTGGACCGATATATTTGATATTTTATCTGATATTTTATATTGCAGCATCTTTTTAGGGCAAAGTTCTGTTTAGGACATACAATATTATTTGTGTATGGTGACTATTTGTATATATTTATGAATTGTTATTAATAAACTAGTGTCACTTTGCTAACCTTGTGAACCAGGTATAAGAGTGCCCATCCTTTCTATTTTACAATTGTTTTTTGGTGACTAGGGTACGACATCTGTTTGGTGCACCTTGCCATCTTGAGCCAGAGGTGAGCCGTCCTTTACCTTTTTCAAATACTTAAAATAATCTAGCAGAACCACAGAGCAATGACAGGAGACACACTTATTTTGATAGGTACTTTTAATGAGGTGACCACGTGCATCATTGCTGATTGTTACAATGGTCAGCGCACTAAGGGTAACAGGAGCTGACCAAAACTATCCCCCCTTCCTTACAGTACACCCTAAAGTTAAGGTCCTTGACCCATCCACCTCAGTAAACCACATTCCCTTCAAAGAGGACCTAGAAATTATTTTTTCTAATTTTCTGTTGTCTAAACCTGGGGTGCGTCTTATAGTCTGGTGTGTTTTATAAAGTGAAAAATATGGTAAATAAATATGTCCCTATATTCTTCCTACATTGTCCATACCACACCTAGATTGCTGGCTTGTGTCTGTAATTGCTTTTTGGCAGACACAACCAAGGCACATGCTCTCAGATGCTTTGCTCAGAATGGTGTCTCTCCAGCCTAGAGGCTGAAGGACCTTCGGAAATCCTGCCCCTGATTGGCTCACAAACTGTTTGGTCGGTCTGTATGGTTAATGGGCCATGCGGCACCTTCAATACCACACAGCCTTTAACATTGGTTTAATTAAAGCTGGCTGTAGTCATTTGGCCATGTGGTAGTCGACTGCATTGCTTCCATGTTGTACGTCAAGCGGATACGTTTGTGAGCAGAAAAAACGCATAGAAATGTATGGCTTGACTAAATGTATGGCATAGACTATAATTGGGCAAACATAGTTGTACTTTTGACTCTGTTTGTCACTGTTTACGTTACTCAGTTTTTTTTAGTTTTTTTTTAAGGACAGCATAGTGCAGCATACCACGCTTTTCTGTCCTGTAAAAAAAAATAAAAAACTATAGAAACGTCTACTTTTTTTCCCCATTGCAGAAAATGGGAAGCAGATGGAAACATAAGACAATACGTTCCCATCTGTTAAACATATATCGTGTTTCTGGCCCTATAAGACGCCCCGGCCCATAAGACATAAGGCACCTAGGTTTTAGAGGCGGACAATAATATTTTTCATTAGAACTCAGGTCAGACCACCAATCAGACCCCAAATGTTAATCAGACCTCAACTAACAGCCCCAATCAGACCCCCAATGTTAATAAGACCGCAAAAAGACCTCAGCTTAGACCCCAGTCAGACCTCAGCTCAGACCCCAATGTGAATGACCCCCATTCAGACCTCAGATAAGAGCCCCATGCCTCTCATCAGCCCCCATGCTTTTCATTAGCCCCCACATGCCTCTCATCAGCCCCCATATGCCCTGTCATCAGCCCCCATAGGCCTCTCATCAGCCCCCATGCCGCCATTGCCTCATATCAATCCCCATGCCACAGAGCACATAAAATAAAAAAACACTTACATCTACTGCTCCGGACGCTGCCACTCTTCATCTCCAGCGCTCTTCCTGCTGCTGGCTACGCTGTGACCTGACGTGCACAGCATGAGGTCACAGGGCTTTTTCACGCTGTGCACAGCCACAGCACAGCCGGCGGCAAAGGACCAGGAAGCGGTGAGTACACAGCCGGGGGAGCACTGCATTCACCGCTTCCCGGTCCTCTGGTACTAATAAGCGCTTCCATAATGAAAGTGCTCGTTAGTACTCACCCCATAAGACACAGGAACATTTTCCCCCACTTTTTTTGAATGCGTCTTATGGGGCAACAAATATGGTATGTTTTTTTTTCAGATAATGCCTTTAAATCTTTATATTTTTATTGGTAAATAACAAATACAATTCAATTTTTTATACAAATCATAATTCAATATTAGCATACTTTTCTTTCCCATACCCACCCATTCCCAATCCCCACCCACCCTTGAGATGTGTCTCAGATCTCACTATCGCTCAAATAAAAATAAAAAAAACATGAGAAGGAAGAAAAAGCAGAAGGGGAAGATACAACATAGAAAGAAAAATCAGGACAAGTATACTGTCGAGGTTTAAAACCTCCAGGCCTCCCATATCCTGGTCCACTTCTCTTGGGCATTTATTTGTTTGTATAGAATTTTCTCATAGTTTTTAACCTTGTTAACCATGTTAATCCATGTACTGAGGTCTGCAGTATATCCTGAAAACCAAACCAGTGTAATCAAGAGTCTGGCCAAAAATAATATTCTACCTAGAAAAATATTTTTGTATTTATGACTGCTTAACTTAGAAAGGTCACTCAATATAAAACATTTCACCCTAAAAGGAATCTGTAGGTTTAATTTATGGATAAGAAAATTATTAATACCAATCCAGTATTGTTTTAGTTCTAAACATGACCAGAACCTATGGAGGTGATCCGCACCTGATGTGTCACACCCTGGGCACTTAGAACTATCTCTTAACCCACGTTTACTAAGCCATAGGGGGTTACATATAATCTGTGAAAAATATTAAATTGTACCAAAATGTGATTCATATTGTGAGATAATAAACTTAAATTCAAAAATATATTTCCCCATCCCTCTAACTGAATACTTGGACAATCAACCTCCCAAGCCCTTTGTCCTGGTGATTGTGTTTTAGTAAATCGTGCCTTAAGAAACACTTTATAAATATGTGCAATCTTCAATCTCTGCTCTAAATTCCCTATCAACTCATTTAGAAGCGTGGAGGTATCTATCTCTATCAGTGATTTATCCTTTATACTAGAAAGTGCCGAAAGCAACTGAATATATCAAAACCAAGACAAATTATCCACCCTTTCTGCTAAGTCCAAGAACGACAATATCTCTCCATTCTTCACCACCTGTGTAATATATAACAACCCATTCTTTTGCCAAAACTGATCCTGAGCTATTCCACCTAGAGCCTGCAAATAGGAATTATATCAAAGAGGAGTGCAATGAAGAGCTCCTTTTACCCCCAACCATAATCTAATAATGCCCCAAGACTTAGATAATAACTTTGTGGTCTCTGTATAGTCACCCCAATTAGACAATTGACTGGATTCTAATAAAGTGAATAAATAATTATAAGAGGATCTCCTCACCAAAGTTATAAGCAATGCACTTTCCTGCCATTCACGATACAACTATACCTGGGCGACAATAAAATAACCCTTGAAGTAGGGGAGATTCAAACCCCCCTGCACCAATGGTTTATACAAATATTTTAATTTAAGCCTTACTCGCTTTCTTCCCCACAGCAAGTCATTAATAATTCTCTCCATAAGTTAAAAAAAAAACTTGTCTTCTATCCATATGGGTGAATTCCTAAGAATATAGAGTTGGGGTAAAATCACCAACACTCTGTCAGTTCTAGATAGAGGAAGTTGGAGCCATATCCCAATTTTGACCTCACTTTTGTTATTAATGGAATCAAATTGAGCTGTAAAATGTCCTCAATATTAGGGGATATGGTCAAACCCAAATAATGAAAAGAGTCATTGAACTCATCATTAGAGGGGACAAAATGCAATTGCATAAGCGTAGTTTTTGACCAATTTATAGCTAAACATGTCACCCCGCCAAAGGAGTTAACCATTTGGATGAGTCTTGAGAGAGTTGTCTCTGTATGATCTATAAAGAATAGGACATCATCCGCATATAAGGAAATACGATCTTCTATCCCTAATATTCCAAACCCTTTGATTTTAACATCCTGTCTAACGGCCAAAGCCAAAGGCTCGATATAAATATCAAATAGCAATGGGTATAGTGGGAAACCTTGGTGAGTGCCCCTATTCAAATTGAAGCTGCATGTCAAGATCCCATTAACATTCAGCCTCGCTGAAGAAGATCTACTGTATATAATAATTTAATCATATCAATAAATATATCTCCAAAACCCATCCTACCCAGAACCTTCCAGAGGAATCGCCACTCCACCCTGTCAAAAGCCTTAGAGGCATCTAAAGACAGGATGGAGCGAGCGGTCTCCCCGGGAGTCTGAATGTTCATGAACAATCGATAAAGATTATAATGGGTACCCTTATTTGGAATAAAACCATTCTAGTCTGGATGAATAATAGAAGGAATGACCTTAGAAAGCCTTATAGCCAGATTCCTTGAGAGAAGCTTCACATCTGTATTTAATAGTGATATGAGTCTATATGACCCCAAATCATGGGGTACTTACCTTATTTCAGGATTAATATTATTACGGCTTCTGTCATTGACTCTGGAAGACTCCCATATTCCAGTGATTCAGCAAATACCCTCAGGAGCCTAGGAAGAATAACTTCCCCATATTTACGATAGAATTCATATGGGAATCCATCTAATCCAGGAGAGGAATTACCAGAACATGCTTTAATTGCCACTCCCAATTCCTGGATGAAAAAATCCACCTCAAGCTCCTGCCTTTGAACATCAGTAATAACTGGGAAGGAGATGGCATTCAAATAGGAATCCATCATTTCATCCAAAATATTAGTATCTGCTTTATATATTTCGGTGAAATGATCCAGAAAGGTTCTCTCTATAAGATCCTGTCCATTAACTAGTTTACCATTGGTTAGACAAATATTCTCTATATGTTTTTTTTTCTCTTGATTGGAAGTCACTCTAAATAAAAAATTTCCGGGACACCCTGACTCTGTAAAATATTTTTGGCCCTTAAAGAATAGACTCTGTTGAGCCTTCTCCAATAAAAAAAAATCGGAATAGGCTTGACTAGCCTTCTGCATAATTTTCCTATTTTCCTCTGTCTTATTCCTATAAAAGGATTGTGTAGCTAATTCCACTAGTTCTTTCAAGTTTTTCTCACTGATGCCATACCCCTTCCTTAACTTGGCAATATTACAAAAAACTAATCCCCTCATTAAGGCCTTAAAAGCATCCCACACTACCTAAATTTTGGCTGAATTATCATTAATATCCCAAAAGCGCTCAATCTCCTGTTGTATTATTTCATGATTCTCCATTACTGATATCTAATGTGAATTTAATCTAAATGGGGGTCTCCCTATATTCCTATCATAGGCCAAGCAATGTTCAAGGGAAATAGGCACATGGTCCAAGAGAGACCTTGTCTCATAGTTCATCCGCTTTACATAACTCATATGTTTTATATTAATTAGGGCAAGATCTATCCTAGACATAGATTTACCTGATTTACTTATACATCAGTATGCTCTTCTCCCATGCCCTAAACGTCCCCAGACATCCTCAAAACCAGCTTCCTGGCAAAAGCGTGCCAAGGGAGACCCTTGAACAGAAGTATTACCGTCCCCCGTCCCCCATAGAAACCCTGTCCATAGTAGGATTGATACCACAATTGAAATCCCCAATAACTAATGAAGGACATTCAGGCCATTGATCCATAAAAGATAACAAGGAGTTAAGCACCTACAGAGAGAACAGAGGTGGAATATATACAAAAGCTAGAATACAGGACCAGGAATCAGTGAGTACACAGCCGGGGGAGCGCTGCATTCACCACTTCATGGTCCTCAGGTACTAATGACCGCTTCCTTAATGGAAGCTCTCATTAGTATTCACCCCATAAGATGCAGGGACATTTTCCCCCACTTTTGGGGGAAAAATACGTCTTATGGGGCGACAAATATGGTATGTTTTTTTTTTTTCAGATAATGCCTTCAAATCTTTATTTTTTTTTAAAAAAGGTTTCACAAAAACATATATTTTCTTTGTTAAAAAAGAGACTAACATATGGAAATTTATGCACATCAATCAAACGTATATGTTAAAAAAAGGATCGATAACCACAAAATTGCATGTTTGTATACTTTTTTTTTTACTGTATATCTAAATGTATCTGCTTGATGCACAGCAAAAACAAGATGTGAGCAAGCCCTAAAACATGTTAAATAAATGTGTTCCACTTGTAAAAACTGTGTTGACAATTAACATATTACAAAACCGTGAGAAATTGTGGCAAAATGCATACTTTTTTAACAATGCATTTTATTACCGCTAAGTACCATAATTGTGGACAACTCCTTTAATGACGGCATAAATCAAGGCATAAGATCCAGCTGTTTGGCAGGATTTTTCATGTCATTCAGGAGAATAATAATAATTGCTAGTGTGCCAAGACCTTACAGCTGCACAGACTGGATCAGAAATTCCCACAGGTTCTGGAAACATAAAATCCCTAACTTCAGCAGAACATAATCCAGCACAAAGTACAAAGCAGCCTTTCCATCTACAGTTTATAAAGAATCCCGAGTGTTTAGTGCTTTTAATCCCCTTTCGCCTTGTCCTTCACTTTTCTTGTCTGTTCATTTTTGTGAAACTTTGTGAATAAATGAATAAAAACTTTGTGAATAAATGAATAAAAACAAAAATGATCTCCATGTGTGTGTATATACTGTATCTATCTATCTATCTATCTATCTATCTATCTATCTATCTATCTATCTATCTATTTATCTATCTATCTATCTATCTCTCTCTTCTATTACGCCCTGCCAACTGGAATGATAGACTGCAATAGAGAAGTGACCAGGATTTTCAAAGGTTTTTTTTCCGGTTTGCATCGACATCCTTTTAAAAAATCATTTATGAATGCAGCTGTAATTTTGTGATGCACAAACGTTTGGATGAGGTATAAAATGTAATAAAAAACTCTGTGTAAGACATTAATATTGCCTATCAGGATCCCAGTTTAGTTTGGGAAACCTTTAAGTCATTTTGAGCGGTTGTCTCAAACCCTCCATCTCTTATATTAAGAAATCCACAGCGCAGGGGTGCACCTAGCCTTTTTGCTGCTTAAGGCAAAAATTTAAACGGCGCCCAACCCCTCCAGCGCTACTGTTTAATAGTGTTGATCGCGAATATTCTAATCGCAAATATTTATCGCGAATGTCTCCACTTTGAGAATTCGCGAAGATGTAGAATATAGTGCTATATATTCGTAATCACGAATATTCTAGATTTTTTTTTCATTAGTAACCTCCCTTCTTGCTTGTGGGCCAATGAGAAGGCTGCAATATATTTGTCAGAGCTTAGCAACATCCCTAGCAACCAATAGGAAAGTTGCCTACCCCTTACTATATAAGAACCTCCCCAGCAGCCATTTTCTGCAGTTTTTTGCAGTTCTGAGAGAGAGAGCAGTGACATTGCTGTGTTCTGTGCTTTCATCTGGATCCTATTCCTTATCCAAATACATTAGACAGTTAGCTCATATATATAATACAGATAGTGGGAGTGTAACGGTCGCGTACAAACACACACAGGGGGGGAGGGAAGTGACCACTGCGCTCCACCCTCACCCCTGGCCCTGCCTACTTGCCTCGCAAGTCCTAATGACAGGGGACAACTGGACGGCAATCCCTTGCTTGGAATAAGTGCAGGGAGGACAGACCAGACAAACAACAGAATGTGAACAGACCGAGTCTATACCAGGAGAGCTACGAAGTACAAATGGAGCAAGCAGAGAATAGTCAGGAGAAGCCGGGGTCATAAATACCAGGAGAGTCGTGAAGTACCAAAGGAGTCAGCAGAGGATCGTCAGGAGGAAGACGGGGTCAGAATACCAGGAGAGCAGCAAAGTACACAAGGAGCAGGCAGAGGATCGTCAGGAATTCAGCAGGAGGTCAGTACGCCAGGAAAGACAAAGTCGCAGGTGGAACCTAAATAACAGGCAATCTGTGGCCAGCAGACTGCCTGTTTAAATAGGGAGCCAGAGGGGTCATGTGACGTGGCCAGTGTCACATGACTCCACACAGACTACACAGCCGAGCGCCGAGTGATCAGCTCGGCGATCAGCCCTAAAACTATTCTCATGAATGCGCATAGACGCGCGGGGGGCGTGCACAGTATTATCAGGAGCGCAGGCGATGCTGGACGCGCTGATGATGCGTGCGCGCTCTGGACGTGCCTGCCTCCTAGACCGCGCCGTGACAGTACCCCCCCTTTTACGCGGGGCCACCGGACCCAAGGACTCAGATGACAGCTTCTCGGGATGATCCTCATGAAATTTCTTAACCAGTCTAGGGGCATGAACCTCCCTAGCTGGTACCCAAGACTTTTCCTCGGGTCCATAGCCCTTCCAGTGCACCAGATACTGCAAGGAATTACGCACTCTTCTGACATCCACAATTTTAGATACCACATACTCCACAGAATCCTTAACCAGAACAGGCAGAACCGTGGCTTGTGACGGTACAACAGGTTTGATGTATTTTTATAGTAGGGACTTGTAAAATACGTTGTGAATGTGGAACGAGTCGGGCAATTGTAACCTAAATGATACAGGATTAATCACCTCTATGATTTTGTATGGCCCTATAAAGCGAGGAGAAAACTCTTTTGAAGCAACTTTGAGTGAAAGATTTTTAAAGGACAGCCACACCTTATCCCCCACCTGAAAGTTCACCCCCGTGGAACGTTTCCTATTGGCCTGGACTCTTTGAGTATTTTGAGCTTTTTCCAGGTTCGATTGAACCCGGGCCCATACTGTGCACAGTTTTGAGGAGATCTCATCCGCCTCGGGATTACACAAGGAGACAGATGACCCAGAAAGAAAATGAGGATGAAAGCCATAGTTACAAAAAAAAAGGAGAGCACCCAGCAGGGGAATTAACACGGTTATTCAGAGCAAACTCGGCTAACAGAAGGTATTTCACCCACAACTGTTGATCATCTGCAACATATGCCCTGAGAAATTGTTCCACCGACTGATTGAGGCGGTCAGTCTGTCCATTACATTCAGGGTGATAAGCAGATGAAAAGGACAGAGAAATCTGGCATCTCAGACAGAAGGCCCTCCAAAACTTGGACACAAACTGCACACCCCTGTCAGATACAATATTTTCTGGAATGCCATGTAAACGTACAATTTGTTCCACAAACAAAGATGCTAGGGTCTTCGCACTCTGGAGTTTAGGCAGGGGAATAAAGTGAGCCATCTTGCTGAATCTATCAACCACTACCCAAACCACAGTCTTACCCTCCGCAGGTGGCAGATCAGTGATAAAATCCATCGAGATATGAGACCAGGGTCTACTGGGAATGGGTAAGGGTCGTAGGTCCCCAGCCGGGCGAGTCCTAGGGGTCTTAGACCTCGCACAAACCTCGCAGGCCAACACATAAGACTTGACGTCTCTAGTTAAAGTAGGTCACCAGAATGATCTGGAAACCAGCTCTTTAGTGCCCTCAATGCCCGGATGTCCACAAAAAACAGAGTCATGACACTCTTATCTGTAGGAGTGGACGACGGAGCTAGGTGTTGTTCAGCCTTGATGAGAGTCGTGATGTCCTGAGACAAGGCTGCTAGGAAGACCTTAGCTGGTAAAATGGTTTCAGGTGGAGTCTCTGTAGGCTGGTACGCACAGAAACTCAGAGAGAGTGCGTCGGCCTTCACGTTTCTACTTCCTGGTCTGAAAGTGATGGAAAAATGAAAGCGAGTAAAAAACAATGCCCATCTAGCCTGACGGGGATTTAACCTTTTAGCTGACTCAAGAAACATTAGGTTCTTATGATCGGTAACAACAGTAACACAATGTTTTGCCCCCTCAAGAAAATGTCTCCATTCTTCAAATGCCCACTTAATGGCCAGTAACTCCCGATTTCCTATGTCATAATTTCTCTCAGAGGGGGAAAACTTTCTGGAAAAAAAGGCACAAGGTCTCAGGTTAGTGAGGGTAGCAGGACCTTGCGAGAGGACTGCTCCTGCCCCGTCCTCAGAAGCATCCACCTCCACGATAAAAGTATTTTCCTGATCTGGCTGGGTTAGAACGGGAACGCTACTGAAAGCCTCCTTTAGGGTTTCAAATGAATCTAAGGCCTCAGTAGACCAATTTTCCAGATCCGCCCCTTTCTTAGTGAGGTCGGTCAGTGGTCTAGCGATTACCGAGAAATTCTTTATGAACTTACGGTAGTAGTTAGCGAAACCAAGGAAACGTTGTAAGGCCTTTAAGGATGATGGTCTTACCTATCCCTTAATCGCTAAAACCTTGCTAGGATCCATCTTTATGGCGTGGGGAGTCAGAACATGTCCGAGAAATATAATCTCCTGCACCCCAAAGACACATTTTTCCTGTTTAGCAGATAATTGGTTCTCTCTCAACACCTCCAACACCTGTCTAACATGAAACACATGACTCTTAAAATTTGGGGAAAATATCAAAATGTCGTCAAGATATACAATAACAAATTTTCCCAAGAACTCCCTAAGAATATCGTTCATGAAATTTTGGAACACAGCCGGGGCATTGCTGAGTCCAAAAGGCGTAACGAGATATTCAAAGTGACCAGCCGGGGTATTGAACGCTGTCTTCCACACGTCCCCCTCCTTGATTCGGATTAAATTGTGGGCTCCTATTAAATCAATCTTAGAAAACCAGGCCGCCCCTAATACCTGGTTAAATAAATCCGGAATCAATGGGAGGGAGTAAGTATTCCGGATAGTGATCTTATTTAATTTCCGGTAATCTATACAGGGTCTAAGACCACCATCCTTCTTCTTAACAAAGAAAATCCCCGCCCCCATAGGAGAAACCAAGGGTCTAATGTGCCCCTTAATGAGACTCTCCTTAATGTAATCTTCCATGGCCTCACGTTCAGGTTTGGAAAGATTGTAAATACACCCCTTAGGAAACCTTGCCCCCTTCTCCAGGACTATGGTGCAATCATAAGGTCTATGGGAAGGAAGAGCCTCCGGGGATGATGACGAGAACACATCAGCATACTCCTTTATGACTGTGGGTAATACCTCAGACTCCACAGAGAACCCAACCCGTATTCTAGACAAACACGAGCCGCACTCAGATCCCCAACTCACCAGTTCCCCTCTGGTCCAATCAATCGTAGGATTGTGTAATTGCAGCCACGGCATCCCCAATACCACCTCGACAGGTAAGTTCTCCAGGACTAACAGGGAACATTTCTCTAAGTGGCACACTCCCACAGCTAAGGAAATCTCTGAGGTACATGACCTCACAGTATCCCCTACCAGGGGAGTGGAGTCGATGGCCATGATATGGATGGGACTAGGTAAAACAAAAATTGGAATACCCTGTCTAGTAGCATACCCATGGTCAATAAAGCTGGCCGCTGAGCCCGAATCTATAAAGGCCTGACCCGACCACTTATTAGAACCCAGAGAAAGGATTATAGGAACTAAAAGCTTACTCTTAGTAATAACAGGGAGTACCTGGTCCCTTGGTGGTCTTGTCTTGGAAGCCTTATCAGAAAGGATCCTCTTTGGACACTGATTGATCCAATGGTCAGGATCTCCGCAGTAGAAACCGATCCCAAGTCTGCGGCGCTGATCCCCTCTGGTCATGCCAATTTGCATAGGTTCTTCTGAGGGGACCTCAACACCACTCCTGGTACAAACCTCAGACTGGACCAGCACCTGAGAAGAGAACTGTCGTTCCTGTCATCTTTCTCTCACACGTCGGTCGAGTCGGACTGCTAGGGTCATAGTCTCCTCAAGAGTCTCTGGGAGCTGATAACTCACTAGTAGGTCTTTTAGATTATCAGATAGGCCTGACCTGAATTGACACTTAAGAGCTGGCTCGTTCCACCCTGAGGGAACACACCACCGCAGAGAGGTTGCCTTGAACCAATGCTTTCAGCGCGGTTTCGGCTACCAGGGCCCTGTCTGGTTCATCATACAGGGTACCCAGAGCCTGAAAAAAAAACCTCTACTGTGGTTAAACAACTAGCATCAGGGGGTAAAGAAAAGGCACACTCCTGGGGATCCCTCTGTAAGCGGGAAATAACAATGCCCACCCGTTGGCTTTCCGACCTGGAAGACAAGGGGCGTAAACTAAAATACAATTTACAGCTCTCCTTAAAGGAGTGAAACTTCCTCCGATCTCCAGAGAAGGGTTCTGGAAGCTTGATCGGTGGCTCCATATGAGGGTTCAAGTTCGGACCAGAGGCCTGAGGAGCAGCGGCGTCTTGTCCTATTTCTAGGGAATTAATCTTCTCCCCTAGCTCCTGCACCATCTGCGTCAGGTTTGACACATGCTCAGTCAGGGTCACTAGAGGATTCATGGTACAGTGGTTTCAGTAGGCCTGTTATTCTGTAACGGTCGCGTACACACATACAGGGGGGAGGGAAGTGACCACTGCGCTCCACCCTCACCCCTGGCCCTGCCTACTTGCCTCGCGAGTCCTAATGACAGGGGACAACTGGACAGCAATCCCTAGCATGGAATATGTGTAGGGAGGACAGACCAGACAAACAACAGAATGTGAACGGACCGAGTCTATACCAGGAAAGCTACGAAGTACAAATGGAGCAAGCAGAGAATAGTCAGGAGAAGCTAGGGTTGGACGATATCAAAAATATTCCCATGATAACGATATTAAGAAATTTATTGCGATAACGATATATATCGCGATAAATGCCCATTTAGAAGAAAAAAACACTTGTGGCCACAAGGAGACATTATACTGTATGGGGGCAGCCACAAGGAGCCGTTATACTGTATGGGGGCAGCCGGGCAGCCACAAGGAGACGTTATACTGTATGGTGGCAGCCGGGCAGCCACAAGGAGACATTATACTGTATGGGGGCAGCCACAAGGAGATGTACACTGTATGGGGCAGCCACAAGGAGACGTTACACTGTATGGGGGCAGCCACAAGGAGACGTTATACTGTATGGGGGCAGCCAGGCAGCCACGAGGAGACGTTACCGTATACTGTATGGGGGCAGCCACAAGGAGACGCTAATTGTTATACTTTTATATGTCATTTTTCACCATTTCTGGGCAGCCACAAGGAGACGTTATACTGTATGGGGCGGCCACAAGGAGACGTTATACTGTATGGAGGCAGCCACAAGGAGATGTACACTGTATGGGGCAGCCACAAGGAGACGTTACACTGTATGGGGGCAGCCGGGCAGCCACAAGGAGACGTTATACTGTATGGTGGCAGCCGGGCAGCCACAAGGAGACGTTATACTGTATGGGGGCAGCCACAAGGAGATGTACACTGTGTGGGGCAGCCACAAGGAGACGTTATACTGTATGGGGGCAGCCGGGCAGCCACAAGGAGACGTTATACTGTATGGGGGCAGCCAGGCAGCCACGAGGAGATGTTACCGTATACTGTATGGGGGCAGCCACAAGGAGACGTTAATTGTTATACTTTTATATGTCATTTTTCACCATTTCCGGTATCTGTAACTAGTCAATTGACTTCTAGTAACAACAAAAACATTACAGGGTTAATTCTGTACCAGAACGAGTGGTTTATAGTAGAGATGTCCCAATTTTTTTTTAGACCGAGTACCGATACTCTTATTTAAGTACTCACTGATACCAATTATAACAATTAAATAAATAACACATTTATTTTGTGACCACTGACCAACCAAAAGTCCAAAAAACAGCCCCCAGCCTCTGATCAGCCCCCCCAGCCTCTGATCAGCCCCTCATGTGCCTCCCAGCCTCTCCCTCTTATCAGCCCCCTCTGGTAACTCCCCCCCCACCCCCTAGTATTAATCATTGGTGGAAGTGGCCACAGGGTCCCCCTCCCCCTCCCCATCATTGGTGGCAGTGCCCCCCCCCCGTATTAATCATTGGTGGCCACAGGGTCCCCCCCCATCATTGGTGGCAGTGGCCCCCCCCTCCTTCCCCAGTATTAATCATTGGAGGCCACAGGGTCATCCCCCCATCATTGGTGGCAGTGGGCCCCCCTCCTCCCTCCCTCCCCAGTATTAATCATTGGAGGCCACAGGGTCGTGCCCCCATCATTGGTGGCAGTTTGCAGTTGGTATGTTAGTGAGCAGCATTATACTCACGTGCGTCGTGGCCGCCGGGTGCTCTTTCTTCTGTCTGTGCGGCACATTGCTAAGGCTTATAGCATTAGCAATGTGCCGCACAGACCTATGAGAAGAAGGAGCGCCCGGCGGCCACGGCGCACGTGAGTATAATGCTGCTCACTAACATACCATGGCAGCCAGGGCTTCAGTAGCATCCTGGCTACCATGGTAACCGATCGGAACTGCAAACTGCCACCAATGATGGGGGGACGACCCTGTGGCCTCCAATGATTAATACTGGGGAAGGAGGGGGGCCCACTGCCACCAATGATGGGGGGACGACCCTGTGGCCTCCAATGATTAATACTGGGGAGGGAGGGAGGAGGGGGGCACTGCCCACTGCCACCAATGCAGGGACTTAAGAACATTCCCGGCACCCGACCTCTGAGAGGACGCTGTGATCACCTGAGGGGTTAATTGCGCGGATCACAGCGTCCTCTCAGAGGTCGGGTGCCGGGAATGCGAGTCACAGAATTCCTTCCCTCCCCCACGCCGGCCGAACTGCTAAGAGCGCCGCCGCAAGCGGCCAGCAGGTATCGGTGACATTTGCACGAGTACAAGTACTCTGCAAATGTCCCGTATCAGTTCATGCTGGGGCGGGCGGCCGCAGATTTAGAAGCGGTCAGCGCACATGACCGCTTCTATGACGTCACGAAATACAGCGGTTTTTTTAATACCGCGGTATATCGTGATACCGGTATATCGCCCAACCCTAGGAGAAGCCGGGGTCATAAATATCAGGAGAGTCGTGAAGTACCAAAGGAGTCAGCAGAGGATCGTCTGGAGAAAGCCGAGGTCAGAATACCAGGAGAGCAGCAAAGTACACAAGGAGCAGGCAGAGGATCGTCAGGAATTCAGCAGGAGGTCAGTACGCCAGGAAAGACAAAGTCGCAGGTGGAACCTAAATAACAGGCAATCTGTGGCCAGCAGACTGCCTGTTTAAATAGGGAGCCAGAGGAGTCATGTGACGTGGCCAGCGTCACATGACTCCACACAGACTACACAGCCGAGCGCCGAGTGATCAGCTCGGCGCTCAGCCCTAAAACCATTCTCATGAATGCGCATAGACGTGCGGGGGGCGTGCATAGTATTATCAGGAGCGGAGGCGATGCTGGACGCGCTGATGATGCGTGCGCGCTCTGGACGTGCCCGCCTCCTAGACCGCGCCGTGACAGGGAGGTAGTCAGTGTAGGTTATATCCTGATATAGTGTAGGTGATAGGTTCCAGTGCAGGGTGTTAGGTAGTGTGATAGGAATTACTGTTTCTCTACTGTCCATACATACAGTTGCAAGAAAAAGTGTGTGAACCCTTTGGAATGATATGGATTTCTGCACAAATTGGTCATAAAATGTGATCTGATCTTCATTTAAGTCACAACAATAGACAACCACAGTCTGCTTAAACTAATAACACACAAAGAATTAAATGTTACCATGTTTTTTTGAACACACCATGTAAACATTCACAGTGCAGGTGGAAAATGTATGTGAACCCCTAGACCAGAGATGCTCAACCTACGGCCCTCCAGCTGTTGTAAAACTACAACTCCCACCATGCCCTTCTGTAGGCTGATAGCTGTAGGCTGTCTGGGAATTATGGAAGTTGCAGTTTTCCAACAGCTGGAGGGCCGCAGGTTGAGCATGCCTGCCCTAGACTAATGACATCTCCAAGAGCTAATTGGAGTGAGGTGTCAGCCAACTGGAGTCAAATCAATGAGATGAGATTGGAGGTGTTCGTTACAGCTGCCCTATAAAAAACACACACCAGTTCTGGGTTTGCTTTTCACAAGAAGCATTGCCTGATGTGAATGATGCCTCACACAAAAGAGTTCTCAGAAGACCTACGATTAAGAATTGTTCACTTGCATAAAGCTGGAAAGGGTTATAAAAGTATCTCCAAAAGCCTTGCTGTTCATCAGTCCACGGTAAGACAAATTGTCTATAAATGGAGAAAGTTCAGCACTGCTGCTACTCTCCCTAGGAGTGGCCGTCCTGTAAAGATGACTGCAAGAGCACAGCGCAGACTGCTCAATGAGGTGAAGAAGAATCCTAGAGTGTCAGCTAAAGACTTACAAAAGTCTCTGGCATATGCTAACATCCCTGTTAGCGAATCTACGATAAGTAAAACACTAAACAAGAATGGATTTCATGGGAGGATACCACAGAGGAAGCCACTGCTGTCCAAAAAAAACATTGCTGCACGTTTACAGTTTGCACAAGAGCACCTGGATGTTCCACAGCAGTACTGGCAAAATATTCTGTGGACAGATGAAACCAAAGTTGAGTTGTTTGGAAGAAACACACAACACTATGGGCCAGATTTATCATTAGCTCAGGTCAGAATAATGGAGTGCAAAAGTCCCAAAAAAAGTCCCAAACGCTAAAACTGCGCACAAATTTGCGACTTTTTTCTGCTCTGCACTATGCTCTCCAGTTTTCTGAAAGTGGGCGTGTTTTCTTATGTAAATGAATCTCTAGACAGATTTACTATTGGGACTATTTAAAAAGTCGCAAAAAAGGCGCAATTTCACTCCAGTGAGGACCATGCTTATCTTATGAGACTTTTTAATAGAACATGCGACTTTTTCATAAAAACGTGCGACTTTTTCATAAAAACATGCGACTTTTGTAAAGCTGCTTACTGACGGATAAACTGCTACCGTCAAACCAGATTTATTACAGTCTTAAAGGGCCGATCATAAATCTGACTTGGCTAAAACTGACTTTAGCCATATGTTAAAGTGGAGTGAGCTGTCAGAGTAATGATAAATCTGGCCCTATGTGCGGAGAAAAAGAGGCACAGCACACCAACATCAAAACCTCATCCCAACTGTGAAGTATGGTGGTGGGGGCATCATGGTTTGGGGCTGCTTTGCTGCGTCAGGGCCTGGACAGATTGCTATCATCGAAGTTAAAATGAATTCCCAAGTTTATCAAGACATTTTGCAGGAGAACTTAAGGCCATCTGTCCACCAGCTGAAGCTCAACAGAAGATGGGTGTTGCTACAGGACGACGACCCAAAGCATAGAAGTAAATCAACAACAGAATGGCTTAAACAGAAGAAAATACGCCTTCTGGAGTGGCCCAGTCAGAGTCCTGACCTCAACTCGATTGAGATGCTGTGGCATGACCTCAAGAAAGCGATTCACACCAGACATCCCAAGAATATTGCTGAACTGAAACAGTTCTGTAAAGAGGAATGGTCAAGCATTACTCCTGACCGTTGTGCACGTCTGATCTGCAACTACAGGAAACGTTTGGTTGAAGTTATTGCTGCCAAAGGAGGTTCAACCAGTTATTAAATCCAAGGGTTCACATACTTTTTCCACCTGCACTGTGAATGTTTACTTGGTGTGTTCAATAAAAACATGGTAACATTTAATTCTTTGTGTGTTATTAGTTTAAGCAGACTCAGATTGTTTATTGTTGTGACTTAGATGAAGATCAGATCACATTTTATGACCAATTTGTGCAGAAATCCATATCATTCCAAAGGGTTCACATACTTTCTCTTGCAACTGTACATGCTACAGACATAGTGCTGTGATGTCACAACAATACTTAGTGCACCAATCAGTAATATCTACTTAGACCTGATAAAATGTGAAGTTGCACGTATTGCGCAAAAAATATGGGCATCATTAGTGCCGATTTGTGCAATCGCAAAAATAATTAAACTGGAGATCACGAATTCTAGAATTTGCAAATTTATTGCGAATATTATGCGAAAAATTAGCAAAATATTGCCTATGCCGCTCATCACTACTGTTTAAGGCCTCATGCACACGACAGTGTTTTTTCACTGTCAGTTATTTGGCTTCAGTGGTCCGTGTCCGATTTTGCTTCAGTTGTGTTTCCTTGTGTCTTCCTTTTTTTTTGTCTGACAGGGGGAAATAAAGGAAGGTTAATGAAAAGTGTAATTTTATTGCACCAAGGTCTTGTAGAAAAATACGGACGCGGACACGGATGACATACCAGTTGTGCATCCGTTATTTTTGACGGACCCATTGACTTGAATGGGTCCGTCCTCCGTTTTCCACTGACAAGAATAGGACAGGTTATATTTTTTTGACAGACTGGAATCACGGATCACGGACGCGGAGATAAAACGGAGGACTATCAGTTTTTTTTCATAGCTCCATAGAAATGAATGGGACCTCCGCTAAACTGTGAAAAATGACGGAACGGACGCGGATGCACACAACGGTCGTGTGCATGAGGCCTAAGGCATACTGTGATACAGTTGAATATAGAGAGATATTCCCACAGTCCTGCCACTGCTCCCACTTGTCTCTAGGTCTTTCCACCTGAGGCAATCGCCTCACCTGGCCTCATTGGTGGTGCACCCCTGCGTGGGAGGAGAAGGCATTGAGCAGGCACTGTTCCACCCTAGAGCGTGCATTTATAGCGGATCCCACTGATACCAATTAAACTGAATGGTTATTGGTTGGGCAGAAGCAGAAGGCACAAAAGCGTTTATTTTCTTCTAGGCATTTTTTTTTTGAACAAGGCAACCCGGCATGTAAGCTGCTTGCCAGTACAGTGCGCCAACAATCCACGGCCCCACCAGTACTTAAAATAAAAACTACACCTGAATGATAGATTTCAGCAATTTTACAGTGATCTGTATTGCTGGCATGTAGAATATAGAGCAGAGGAGCTAACTACCTTCTTAGCATAGCATACAGTTTCCAGCTCTCACTCCCGATCATGTAACTCTCGTAGACTTCCCCATCAGAGTCGAAGAGATTACCTCGGCTACATCTCAACTAGTTAAGGAAAAAAGCTCTCTCACACGGGGCATGATTCCCGCAAGGGACACGCTCGTGTGAAAGAGTCCTTAGTGCTGTATTGTGCTTTGGTTTTTCTGACTAAGGGCTCATGCACACGACCGTGTGGCCCGCAAAACACGAATCCGCAAAAAAATTCAGATTACGTCCGTGTGTATTCCATATTTTGTGGAACGGAATGGACATGGAACAGTAACTTCAGTTTTTTTTTGCGGACCCACTAAAATAAATGGTTCTGCATATGGTCCTCAAAAAAAACGGAATGGGTACGGAAATAAAATATGGTTGTGTGCATAGAACCCTTAGGGCTCATGCACATGACCGTATGTATTTTGCGGTCAGCAAAAAATGGATCTGCCAAAAATACAGATGAGATCCATGTGTATTCCGTATTTTGTGGAACGGAACAGCTGGCCCCTAATAGAACAGTCCTATCCTTGTCCATAATGCGGACAATAATAGGACATGTTCTATCTCTTTGCGGAAAGGACATATGCACACGGAGTAACTTCCATTTTTTTTTGCGGAACCATTGAAATGAATGGTTCCGCATACAGTCTGCAAAAATAACAGAATGGACATGGAAAGAAAATACGTGTGCATGAGCCTTTAGGCTGCGTTCTACCCATATTGAGATTGCATGATACTATATATTGCCACCATGCTGTGATATCTGCCGTTAGTGTGCCGGTTGGAGATGAGTGTCTGCTGTGGACAAATGCTCATTTCCTGTTCTGCGCTAAATTGTGATGTGATACACTGTCTGTATTACGACTGTTGATTGTTGATAAGCACTTTTGTATCTTATTCTTCAATAAATTGAGTAAAAAAGAAAAAAAAACAAAGTGAAAATGGAATGATTTGAAGCCTCATCGACCCGTATTTTATTCCCAATAGTTGAGATTTTTTTCATGAAATGATCTATTGTGAATAAAATATTGATCTATGAGATTTACAAATCATTCAATTTTTACGTACATTTATTTACATTTTATGCAGCACATTTTTTTGGAATTGGGCTGTATTTTTTTTACCTTTAGGCCACCTGTACACATTGCGGAATACGTGCGTTTTTTTTCTGTGCGAATTCCCGTGTGGAAAAACCACAGCGTAATACAGTACCAGCAAAGTGTATGAGATTACACTAATCTTCATGGATTTTTTCAGTGCGTAAATTGACCTGCCGTGTGGTTGTCAATTATGTTTGCAGTTTTAGCTTCAGATTTCACCCTTTGGTGGAAGGATGAGATCTGCAGCAAAACCGAATCTAATCCGCACCAAAATCCGATGTTAGGGTACTTTCACACTTGCGGCAGAGGATTCTGGCGGGCAGTTCCGTCGCCGGAAATGCCTGCTGGATCCGTCAAAACGCATGCAAACTGATGGCATTTGTCAGACGGATCCTGATCCGTCTGACAAATGCATTAAAATGCCAGATCCGTCTCTCCGGTGTCATCCGGAAAAACGGATCCGGCATTTATTTTTTTTCACATTTTTTTCAGTCTGAGCATGCGCAGACCGCAAAAACAGATCTGTTTTGCCGGAACACTCGGGGACGGAATAATGCATTTCAATGGGAAAAAAATGCCGGATCTGGCATTCCAGCAAGTGTTCCGAAATTTTGGACGGAGATAAAACTTCAGCATGCTGCGGTATTATCTCCGTCCTGAAAAGGCAAAAAGACTGAACTTAACATATCCTGATGCATCCTGAACGGATTGCTCTCCATTCAGAATGCATTAGGATAAAACTGATCAGTTTTTTTCCGGTATTGAGCCCCTAGGATGGAACTCAGTGCCGGAAAAGAATAGCGCTAGTGTGAAAGTACCCTTAGACATTGTGAATTTTGGAGTGGATATGCTGCAGAAGCACACAGAAATCCACACGGAAATGTGTGCAGATCTTATGTGCGTTCAGTTGCACTCGTGTGCAGGCGGCCTTATTGCTCCTATTTTCTGTTCTGGGCTGTGGTCACATGACCATGTCCATACAGCTCTTTTCAGATTTCTGTCCATGGGTGGAGCAATGATAGTGGAGTGTCTATGGAACTAACTGGGTGGGAGGAGCTATAAACTAGCTGGGTGTTGTTAGGGGCAGTGATAGGGAGTGTCTATGTAAATATATGTGTGGGAGGGGCTATAAACTAGCTGGGCGTTGTTAGCGGCAGTGATAGGGAGTGTCTATGTAAATATATGTGTGGGAGGGGCTATAAACTAGCTGGGTGTTGCTAGGGGCAGTGATAGGGAGTGTCTATGTAAATATATGTGTGGGAGGGGCTATAAACTAGCTGGGTGTTTTTAGGGGCAGTGATAGGGGAGTGTCTATGTAACTAGCTGGTGGGAGGGGCTATAAACTAGCTGGGCGTTGTTCAGACCGTTCCTGGAGCTGTGGCAGAGAAAGGAGAAGTGCATCATGCGATTGGTTCGATGCAGGAACAGGGAGTACTACATACAGTATGGAAACAAACCAGAGGGATTGGTTTACATGGTGAAAGGACAGTACAAACTCACAAAAAAACATGGGGAAGATGTACATAAGGTAAGCAACTACATGAGCATATCTTTTAAAAACCAGAGTAATCCCAGAAAACCCCTTTAAGTCCTCTAGGAAAGCTAAAAAATAAAAAGTAAAGTAAGAAAAAGACAAAAATCTAATTTTCCCTTACAAAATGTTTTATTTTTTTGATCAACAGTTGTTTGTAGCCCAAAATGATACAAAAAAAATGACAAGAAATCCTGCATAAAACAAACCCTCATACAGCTCCGTCAATAAAAAAATAAAAATGTTATGGGTCTTGTCTTAAAGGGGTTATGCCCCCACTGTCTGATAGGGGTGCCCTCCACTACCTTTCCCCGCTCTGCTCTTGGTATAGGTGTGGGTCCCAAAGGTGGGACCCGCACCTATCAGACAATGGGGGCATATCGTAGCGATATGCCCCCATTGTCTGTGATGGGAAAACCATTTTAAGTTCCGAGCTATGCTGCGTTCTTAATGAGGTCCTCCCAAGATTTACTAAAATTTGGCAGGAAGCAAAGGGCAGTGCAAAATTTTAAAAAGATAAAACCTTACCTTTAAAATGTCCTGCCAGTCCACTGCCGCCGTTCTGGCCCCCACCGCTACTATGAACTTTGCACTGTAATGATGTTGTGAGATTCTTTGCTCCCGTGACTTCTGCAGCCAACCATTAGCCTCAGCAGGCGCGTAACAACTGAGGCCTGTGATCAGCTGCAGCCGGGAGCAATGAACGGTAGAGTAGGGACCGATGGTATTTTTTTTTTCTAAGATTTACACTGCCCCCACTTCCTGACAAATTTTACTAAATATTGTTGAACAGCTTATTTTTATGTCACATGAGCTATATGTTACCTAAAGAGGCATTTCCATTTTAAAGGGGTTCTCCAGGAATTAAAAAAAATTAAACTACTTAAATATTATTTTATAATAAATATATTCACAAATACCTTTCATTAGTTATAATGACTCGTTTTGTCTAGGGAGCAATCATTAGGAGAAATAAAATGGCTGCCTTCCTATCAGTACACACAAAACCCGTCCTAATCACACAGCAGGACAAGTTACTTCACAACAATGAGCCATAGCGCTGTCTCATCCTCCTCTCAGCTTGTCAGGAATCATGATCCTGAATACAGGTAAATCTCTGTGGGAATGGGGATGATGAGGAGACATGAGAGGAGGGTGAGGTGTGGCTAATGAGCAGCAGCACTTGGTTACAGTCTTCATTACCACAGCCTGTCCTGTCCGTCCTCTCTGTACTTCATGTCTCCTCATGAACTAAATTCCCCAGAGATTCAGCTAAAGTTCTTATCATCTGATCATAATAGGCAGCTATTTACCTCAGTGTTGTAAAGTAACTTGTCCTCATGTGTGATCATCAGGGGAATGGCCGCTGTCCCATTAGTTCACACAAAACCTGTCCTAGGTTTTGTGTGAACTAATGGGACAGCGGCCATTTTGTTTCCCCTGATGATTGCTTCCCAGACAAAACGAGCCATTATAAATAATGAAAGGTATTTGAGAATATATTTATAATAAAGTAATATTTAAGTACCGTATATACTCGAGTATAAGCCGACCCGAGTATAAGCCGAGGCCCCTAATTTTACCCCCAAAAAATGGGAAAAATTATTGACTCGAGTATAAGACTAGGGTGGGAAATGCAGCTATAATGCAGAGTGTATGTGTATATAATGCACACACTCTACATTATATACACACATCTGCAAGAGGGTGACTCAGATTGATGGGAGTCTGACTCTGACTCCCTGTATTTAATGCAGAGTGTGTGCATTATATACACACACACTCTGCATTAAATACAGGGAGCCATCCACAGATCTCCCCCCTAAACAATGCCATCCACAGATCTCCCCCCTAAACAGTGCCATCCACAGATCCCCCCTAAACAGTGCCATCCACAGATCCCCCCTCCCCTAAACAGTGCCATGATGGCACTGTTTAGGGGAGGGGGGATCTGTGGATGGCACTGTAGGGGGATCTGTGGATGGCACTGCCATCCACAGATCCCCCTACAGTGCCATCCACAGATCCCCCTCCCCGACGCTCACAGCAGTATATTTATAAACTACCGTAATCAGTAACTACTTTAACTTTAATCATCGCTCATTGCTGAGCTCTTTACTCTGATTATTTGGATATCTTACCAGTACTTTGTCTTAGCTCCGGTAATAGTAGGCAGTGCGGGGGGCGGCGCTCACTTACTGACGTCACGCGCCTGCTCCTCCCACTAGGCGGCTCAGGCGCGTGACGTCAGTGAGTGTGCGCCGCCCCCCCGCACTGCCTGCTATCACCGGAGCTAGACTAGACTCGAGTATAAGACGAGGGGGCTTTTTGAGCACAAAAATATGTGCCAAAAAACTTGTCTTATGCTCGAGTATATACGGTATTTTCATTTTCTTAATTCCTGGAGAACTCCTTTAACCGCCTCCGGACCGCCTAACGCAGGATCGCGTTCCGGAGGCGGCAGCCCTGCGCAGAGTCACGCATATATGCGTCATCTCGCGAGACGCGAGATTTCCTGTGAACGCGCGCACACAGGCGCGCGCGTTCACAGGATCGGAAGGTAAGCAAGTGGATCTCCAGCCGGCCAGCGGCGATCGTTCGCTGGCAGGCTGGAGATGCGATTTTTTTAACCCCTAACAGGTATATTAGACACTGTTTTGATAACAGCGTCTAATATACCTGCTACCTGGTCCTCTGGTGGTCCTCTTTGTTTGGATCGACCACCAGAGGACACAGGCAGCTCTGTAAAGTTGCACCAATCACCACACTACACTACACTACACCCCCCCTGTCACTTATTAACCCCTAATTAACCCCTGATCACCCCATATACACTACCTGATCACCCCCCTGTCATTGATCACCCCCCTGTAAGGCTCCATTCAGACGTCCGTATGATTTTTACGGATCCACTGATACATGGATCGGATCCGCAAAACACATACGGACGTCTGAATGGAGCCTTACAGGGGGGTGATCAATGACGGGGGTGATCACCCCATATAGACTCCCTGATCACCCCCCTGTCATTGATCATCCCCCTGTCATTGATCACCCCCCTGTAAGGCTGCATTCAGATGTCCGTATGTTTTTTACGGATCCACGGATACATGGATCGGATCCGCAAAATACATACAGACGTCTGAATGGAGCCTTACAGGGGGGTGATCACCCCATATAGACTCCCTGATCACCCCCCTGTCATTGATCTCCCCCCTGTAAGGCTGCATTCAGATGTCCGTATGTTTTTTACGGATCCACGGATACATGGATCGGATCCGCAAAACACATACAGACGTCTGAATGGAGCCTTACAGGGGGGTGATCACCCCATATAGACTCCCTGATCACCCCCCTGTCATTGATCACCCCCCTGTCATTGATCACCCCCCTGTAAGGCTGCATTCAGATGTCCATATGTTTTTTTACGGATCCACGGATACATGGATCGGATCCGCAAAACACATACGGACATCTGAATGGAGCCTTATAGGGGGGTAATCAATGACAGGGGGGGTGATCACCCCATATAGACTCCCTGATCACCCCCCTGTCATTGATCACCCCCCTGTCATTGACCACCCCCTTGTAAGGCTCCATTCAGACATCCGTATGATTTTTACGGATCCACTGATACATGGATCGGATCCGCAAAACACATACGGACGTCTGAATGGAGCCTTACAGGGGGTGATCAATGACAGGGGGTGATCACCCCATATAGACTCCCTGATCACCCCCCTGTCATTGATCACCCCCCTGTAAGGCTGCATTCAGATGTCCGTATGTTTTTTACGGATCGACGGATACATGGATCGGATCGGCAAAACACATACAGACGTCTGAATGGAGCCTTACAGGGGGGTGATCACCCCATATAGACTCCCTGATCACCCCCCTGTCATTGATCACCCCCCTGTCATTGATCACCCCCCTGTAAGGCTGCATTCAGATGTCCGTATGTTTTTTTACGGATCCACGGATACATGGATCGGATCCGCAAAACACATACGGACATCTGAATGGAGCCTTATAGGGGAGTAATCAATGACAGGGGGGGTGATCACCCCATATAGACTCCCTGATCACCCCCCTGTCATTGATCACCCCCCTGTCATTGATCACCCCCTTGTAAGGCTCCATTCAGACATCCGTATGATTTTTACGGATCCACTGATACATGGATCGGATCCGCAAAACACATACGGACGTCTGAATGGAGCCTTACAGGGGGGTGATCAATGACAGGGGGGTGATCACCCCATATAGACTCCCTGATCACCCCCCTGTCATTGATCAACCCCCTGTCATTGATCACCCCCCTGTAAGGCTGCATTCAGATGTCCGTATGTTTTTTACGGATCTACGGATCCACGGATACATGGATCGGATCCGCAAAACACATACGGACATCTGAATGGAGCCTTATAGGGGGGTGATCAATGACAGGGGGGTGATCACCCCATATAGACTCCCTGATCACCCCCCTGTCAATGATCACCCCCCTGTAAGGCTGCATTCAGATGTCCGTATGTTTTTTACGGATCCACGGATACATGGATCGGATCCGCAAAACACATACGGACATCTGAATGGAGCCTTATAGGGGGGTGATCAATGACAGGGGAATGATCACCCCATATAGACTCCCTGATCACCCCCCTGTCATTGATCACCCCCCTGTCATTGATCACCCCCCTGTAAGGCTCCATTCAGACATTTTTTTGGCCCAAGTTAGCGGAATTTTTTATTTTTTTTCTTACAAAGTCTCCACTAACTTGTGTCAAAAAATAAAATCTCACATGAACTCACCATACCCCTCACAGAATCCAAATGCGTAAAATTTTTTAGACATTTATATTCCAGACTTCTCACGCTTTAGGGCCCCTAGAATGCCAGGGCAGTATAAATACCCCACATGTGACCCCATTTCGGAAAGAAGACACCCCAAGGTATTCGCTGAGGGGCATATTGAGTCCATGAAAGATTGAAATTTTTGTCCCAAGTTAGCGGAAAGGGAGACTTTGTGAGAGAAAAAAATAAAAAATCAATTTCCGCTAACTTGTGCCAAAAAAAAAAAATATTTCTATGAACTCGCCATGCCCCTCATTGAATACCTTGGGGTGTCTTCTTTCCAAAATGGGGTCACATGTGGGGTATTTATACTGCCCTGGCATTCTAGGGGCCCTAAAGCGTGAGAAGAAGTCTGGGATCCAAATGTCTAAAAATGCCCTCATAAAAGGAATGTGGGCCCCTTTGCGCATCTAGGCTGCAAAAAAGTGTCACACATCTGGTATCGCCGTACTCAGGAGAAGTTGGGCAATGTGTTGTCACGGATGGTGTACAGGAAACAAGACAATACCATATAAACAATGTCTCTCTGGATCCACAACTAAGGAACAAAGGGAGACCCCTGCAATAGACCTGCCGCTCTCCCTCACTGCTCAGCCTATGCGAACACCCCAAAGGTGGATGGCCGCATATCCACGTTCCTCGGCTATCTATTACCTGAAGACCCTACAATAGTGAAGGGACACGACCACCGGCTCCCTACACTGACACGGAGGGAGTCAGGGTCACCTGGATCCAGAAAAGACAAAATCATAAATACATAAACAGCACTTATCTTGCAGACGAATGACGACTGACGACTGGGAACAGGGAACTGGGAACTGGGAACAGCATGCACACACACTCCAGGAAGTTGTATCAGCCGCACACTACTGCATTATGGGGAGGAACTTAAAGGGTAGCGATCAGTCTAACTGCATGACAGCTGAGATAGACTAACGAGATGAGAAACTAAACCAAAACAAAGAAATTCAAGGAGGAGGATCTGAGAAGCTCCTGTGAGCGCTTCTCAGCTGTCTGGCTGTGACAGTACCCCTCCCTCTAGGAGTGGACTCCGGACACTCAGGGCCCACCTTCTCAGGATGGGACCTATGGAAAGCCCTGATGAGACGAGAGGCCTTAATGTCCGTCACTGGGACCCACATCCTCTCCTCAGGACCATAACCCTCCCAATGAACGAGGTACTGGAGGGAACCGCGGACAAGACGAGAATCCACAATCCTAGAGACCTGAAATTCAAGATTTCCATCAACCATAATCGGAGGAGGAGGCAAAGGCGAGGGTACAATAGGTTGAACATAAGGTTTCAATAAGGACTTATGAAAAACATTATGGATCTTCCAAGTCTAAGGAAGATCAAGACGGTAGGCAACAGGATTGATGACAGACAGGATCTTGTAAGGCCCAATAAACCTAGGACCCAACTTCCAGGAGGGAACCTTCAATTTGATATTCTTGGTAGACAACCACACCAGATCACCAACATTCAGGTCCGGACCAGGCACACGTCTCTTATCCGCCACACGCTTATATCTCTCACTCATGCTCTTTAGATTATCCTGAATCTTTTGCCAAATAGATGACAAAGACGAGGAGAATCTGTCCTCATCAGGCAAACCAGAAGAGCCCTCTCCCGAGAAAGTCCCAAACTGCGGATGGAACCCATATGCACCAAAAAATGGTGACTTATCAGAGGACTCCTGACGACGGTTATTTAAAGCAAACTCAGCAAGGGACAAAAAAGAACACCAATCCTCCTGATTCTCCGCCACAAAACAGCGCAGATATGTCTCCAGATTCTGATTGACGCGCTCTGTCTGGCCATTCGACTGTGGATGGAAAGCAGAAGAGAATGACAACCGAACCCCCAAGCGAGAACAGAAAGCCTTCCAGAATCTGGAAACAAACTGCGTGCCCCTATCAGAGACTATGTCTGAAGGAATCCCATGCAATTTGACAATGTGGTCAATAAATGCCTGCGCCAGCGTCTTAGCATTGGGCAAACCATAGAAAAGACCTTAGAAAAGGCCTTACGCGCCTCTACCGACCAGGAAGAAAAATCTACCCCCTTTCTGGTCATATCAGTGAGTGGTTTAACAACAGAGGAATAATTCAAAATAAATTTCCTGTAATAATTGGCAAAGCCCAAAAAACGCATCAGCGCCTTCTGATTCTCAGGAAGCTCCCACTCAAGCACAGCGCGGACCTTCTCGGGGTCCATGCGAAAACCAGATGCGGAGACAAGAAACCCCAGAAATTGGATTTCTGGAACCGCAAACACACATTTTTCCAGTTTCGCGTATAATTTATTCTCCCGCAGGATGAGCAAGACCTGACGTAAGTGTTCCTTATGAGTCTTGAAATCAGGAGAAAAAATCAAAATGTCATCCAAATACACTAATACAAATTTTCCCATTAAATGATAAAAAATGCTGTTGACGAAATGCTGAAAAACGGCTGGGGCATTCATCAAACCAAAAGGCATAACCAAATTCTCAAAATGGCCCTCAGGGGTATTGAAAGCCGTCTTCCATTCGTCTCCTTCTCTGACCCTAACCAGGTTGTATGCCCCTCTTAGGTCTAATTTGGAAAAGACTTTAGCCCCAACAACCTGGTTAAACAGGCCCGGGATCAGAGGAAGCAGATAAGGATCACGTATAGTTATACTGTTCAGCTTCCTGAAATCCAGACAAGGTCTTAAAGAACCATCTTTTTTCTTAACAAATAAAAAACCAGCGGCAACAGGTGACTTCGAGGGTCGTATGTGTCCTTTTCTCAGACTCTCAGAGATATAAGCCCGCATAGCGACCCTCTCAGGTTGGGAGAGATTGTATAAACGAGATTTAGGCAGCTTGGCGCCTGGGATGAGATTAATAGGGCAATCATACTCCCTGTGCGGAGGCAAACCCTGAACTCCACTCTCAGAGAAGACATCCAAAAATTCAGAGAGGAAAGGTGGTACAGTCTTAGTAGAAACCTCAGAAACAGATGTTATGAGGCAATTCTCTCTGCAAAAGTTACTCCAACCATTTATTTGCCTCGCTTGCCAATCAATGGTGGGGTTATGTTTAGTGAGCCAGGGTAGCCCCAACACTAGAGGAGTAGGCAAACCGCTAAGGACGAAATATGACACATCCTCAACATGAGCATCACTCACAATTAAACGGATATTGTGAACTATGCCCTTTAATGATTTCTGAGAAAGTGGAGCTGAATCAATAGCAAAAACAGGAATATCCTTTCCCAAAGTGTCATGGTCTTACCTGCCTGCTGCTCTCCTTCGTTTGACATGTGCTGGCGGCCATCTTGGGTCCTGGGTTTCTTGTAGCCTTCCACCCTGCGGCTCCTCCTTCCCCTGGGAGGAGCTGGATGCCTAGCTCATATATATAGGAGGTCTGTGGCTTCAGTTCCTTGCTTGGTCCTCTTGTGTTCACATGCTTCTAAGACTGCTGCTGCTTCTGGTTCCTGATCCTGGCTTCGTCTGACTACCCTGCTGGTTCCTGATCCTGGCTTCGTCTGACTACCCTGCTGGTTCCTGATCCTGGCTTCGTCTGACTACCCTGCTGGTTCCTGATCCTGGCTTCGTCTGACTACCCTTCTGGTTCCTGACCTCTGGCTTCGCAAAGACTCTGCTCGGTTTCACCATCCGTTTGGACTTTTGCTTTACAGCTTTATTTTCTATAAAGCCTTCTATTTTCACTTATCTCTTGTTGTACGTCTGGTTCATGGTTCCGTGACATTAGGACCAAGCCATGAATTCTGACGGTACAGGGCCATCCTCGCTACCCACGCTGGTTGCCAGACTTGATCAGCAGGATCACCTGTTGGGTCGGTTCGCTGTGGCGTTGCAAACCCTGCTTGAACGCACGGCTCATTTCGCTCCCGTTGCCGATGGGTCGGTTGTCGCTCCTGGGCTCGCTCCTACTGCTGCTCCGGTTGTTGCGCCAGAGTCTACCCCGACACCTGTTGTTGCGCCTGCGGTGTTTCGGGGTATGATCGGTTCTGCCCCTCTTCCACAGCGCTTTGGGGGAGAGCCAACTCAGTGCCGAGGTTTCCTTAACCAGGTGGGCATTTATTTCGAGTTGCTGCCACATGCCTTTCCTACTGAGAGATCAAAGGTGGGCTTCTTGATCTCGCTGCTCTCGGACAAGGCCTTGGCCTGGGCCAGCCCTTTATGGGAGAACAACAATCCGGTGGTTGCCGAGTTTTCCGGTTTTGTTGCTTCTCTTCGGAAGGTATTCGATGTGCCGGCTCGTGCTGCCTCTGCTGCGAAGCTCCTTATGTCCATCAGACAGGGTTCACGATCCGTAGCTGAATACGCCATTGAGTTTCGTACCCTGGCAGCAGAGGTGGGCTGGAATAATGAGGCTCTGGTCGCTGCTTTCTCTCATGGTCTCTCGGATGCCTTGAAGGATGAGGTTGCAGCTAAGGACCTACCAGTTGAGCTCGAGTCTCTTATTTCTTTCCTGATTTTGATTGACACCAGACTCAGGGAGAGACCTTCCTTTAAGGAGAACCTGCGGAGGTCTTCTAACAGATTGGTGCCTACGTTTGCTGTCCCACCCGTGCCTCCCTCTCCTCCCACGCCTCCTGGGGATGACTTGTCTGGGGGTGAACCCATGCAGCTGGGGTTTGCTCGCCTGTCCGAGGGGGAGAGGGCACTCCGGAGACGCGAGGGCCGATGCATGTACTGTGGTCTCGGTGGGCATTTTCGGTTGGCATGTCCGAACCGTCCGGGAAACGCTCGTACCCTGAGATCCTGTCGGGGGCAGATCTTGGGTGGAGTCTCCTCGTCCCCGGTTTCCCGTGTTGACAAACCACTGATCACTGTTGTCCTCTCCTGGGTCGGGGGCTCGGTGACGACCCAGGCGTTGGTGGACTCTGGTGCTGGTGGTTTGTTCATTGATAGTGTGTTCGCTGCCGCCAATTCCATTCCTCTGCAGGCTCGAGGTTCCCCACTGGCTCTTGAGGCGATAGACGGCAGACCCCTTCTGCCGCCACACGTGACTCATGAGACCCTTCCAGTGGGGATAGCCATTGGTGCCGTTCACAGAGAGTCGGTCTGCCTCCAGGTTATTTCGTCTCCACACTACTCGGTGGTCTTGGGGTACCCCTGGCTCCAGAAGCATAATCCGACTTTCGATTGGAGATCGGTCGAGATCCTCTCGTGGTCACCGCAGTGTGGGGCTAGTTGCATCCATGGGTCTGTCAAGTTGCTGTGTACTTCCTCGGACTCTCTGTTGCCTCCTGAATACGAGGAGTACCGGGATGTATTCGATAAGGTGCGCGCGGTTGCCCTACCTCCGCACCGCCCATACGATTGTGCCATAGAGTTACAATCTGGTGCCGTTCCTCCTCGTGGCAAAGTCTATCCACTGTCGGTAGCGGAGAATGAGGCCATGGAGGAGTACGTGAGGGAGGCGCTTTCACGCGGACACATTCGCAAATCTTCGTCCCCGGCAGGGGCTGGATTTTTCTTTGTGAAAAAGAAGGGCGGTGAGTTGAGGCCTTGCATCGATTACAGGGGTCTCAATCGCATCACGATCAAGAACGCTTACCCGATACCCTTGATTTCCGAGCTGTTCGATCGCCTTAAAGGGGCCACGGTCTTTACCAAACTCGACCTGAGGGCGGCATATAACCTGGTAAGGATCAAGGCGGGCGATGAGTGGAAGACCGCGTTTAACACTAGGACCGGTCATTACGAATCCTTGGTTATGCCCTTTGGGTTGTGCAATGCGCCCGCAGTCTTTCAGGAATTCATCAACGATGTTTTCCGTGACCTGTTGCAGCAGTGTGTGGTAGTCTATTTGGATGACATCTTGGTATATTCTGTATCCATGGAGGCCCACATTCTGGATGTCAGACGAGTGTTGCAACGGTTACGAGAGAACAAGCTGTTCGGTAAGCTTGAGAAATGCGAATTTCACCGATCCCAGGTAACCTTCTTAGGTTACATCATTTCCGCTGAGGGGTTCTCCATGGATCCTGAGAAGGTTTCGGCTGTCTTACAGTGGCCCCAGCCCAGTGGTCTTCGTTCCCTGCAGCGCTTTTTGGGCTTCGCCAATTATTATCGGAAGTTCATCAGGGACTTTTCCATGCTGGCCAAGCCTCTCACGGATCTGACCAGGAAGGGCAGTAATTCCCAGGTCTGGCCGCTCGAGGCCATCCGAGCTTTTGAGGCCCTAAAGTCCGCCTTTGTGTCGGCTCCGATTCTGTCGCATCCCAACCCTGGGTTGCCCTTTGTCCTCGAGGTGGACGCGTCTGAGACGGGAGTAGGCGCCCTTCTGTCTCAGCGTAGAACACCAGAGGGTCCTCTGCTTCCTTGTGGGTTTTACTCCCGGAAACTGTCTTCCGCGGAGTGCAACTATCAGATTGGTGACAGGGAGTTATTGGCCATCGTGCAGGCCCTTAAAGAATGGAGGCACTTGCTCGAGGGTTCGGTGGTTCCGGTTCTCATCCTGACGGACCACAAGAATCTGACCTACCTTTCTGAGGCCAAGAGATTGACACCACGTCAGGCCAGATGGGCTCTGTTCTTGTCACGTTTTAATTACGTGGTCTCCTACCTACCCGGTTCCAAGAACATCAGGGCGGATGCCTTATCACGGCAGTACTCCGAGCTGTCCAGGGAGGAGTCGATTCCGACTTCGGTCATACCTCCGAATCAGATCCTGGCCGCCATTCGCACCAGCCTGACCTCTCCCCTGGGTGAGCAGATTTTGGCGGCTCAATCTGGTGCTCCCTCTGGGAGACCCAACGGCAGATGTTTTGTGCCTGAGGAGTTGCGCACTCGGTTGTTGCGAACCTACCATAACTCCAAGACCGCGGGGCATCCTGGAAAGAATCAGCTGTCCTGGGCTGTTTCACGTCTGTTCTGGTGGCCTTCCCTACGTTCCGACATCGCCGCATATGTAGCGGCATGCTCCGTTTGTGCCCAGAGTAAGTCCCCTCGGCACCTTCCGTTGGGCCTTCTGCAACCCATAGCCACCGGGGAGCGCCCATGGTCACACCTGGGGATGGATTTCATTGTGGACCTCCCTGCATCCCGAGGCCATACGGTCATTCTCATGATTGTGGATCGGTTTTCCAAAATGTGCCACTGTGTTCCTCTCAAGAAGTTACCCTCTGCACAAGAGTTGGCCACGATTTTTGCCAGGGAGGTCTTCCGGTTGCACGGTTTGCCTAAGGAGATTGTGTCGGATCGGGGGAGTCAGTTTGTGTCCAGGTTCTGGCGCGCCTTTTGCTCCCAGTTGGGGATTCATCTCTCCTTCTCCTCGGCCTACCACCCTCAGTCCAATGGGGCCGCAGAACGATCCAATCAGGCCTTGGAGCAATTCCTTCGTTGCTATGTCTCCGATCACCAAGACAATTGGGTTGACCTCCTGCCTTGGGCTGAGTTTGCCAGGAACACGGCGGTGAACTCTTCCTCTGGGACGTCTCCCTTCATGGCCAATTATGGGTTCCAACCTGCCGTGTTACCGGAGGTATTCTCTCCCCAGGATATTCCGGCTGTGGAGGATCACCTTTCCGTCCTACGTGCTTCTTGGGTACAGATCCAGAAGTCCCTTGAGGTCTCTGCGCAGCGCCAGAGATTCCAGGCTGATCGCAGACGAGCGCCTGCTCCTTCCTACCAGGTCGGAGACCGTGTATGGTTGTCCACCCGCAACCTCAACCTTCGAGTGCCCACTCCCAAGCTGGCGCCTCGCTTTGTTGGTCCCTTCCGAGTGCTTCGCAGGGTAAACCCGGTAGCCTATGCCCTTGCGCTTCCTCCTGGCATGCGGATCTCCAACGTGTTTCATGTCTCCCTGTTGAAGCCACTGGTGTGTAATCGTTTCACTTCCTCGGTTCCTCGGCCTCGTCCGGTCCAAGTGGGCAATCGTGAGGAATATGAGGTGAGCAATATCCTGGACTCACGCCTGGTCCGCGGTCGGTTGCAGTTTTTGGTCCATTGGCGTGGTTATGGTCCAGAGGAGCGTTCCTGGGTTCCCTCCGCAGATGTCCATGCTCCTGCCTTGCTCCGAGCCTTCCACGCACGCTTCCCTCAGAAACCGTTTTGTGCTCCGCGGAGGAGGGGCCCTTGAGGGGGAGGTACTGTCATGGTCTTACCTGCCTGCTGCTCTCCTTCGTTTGACATGTGCTGGCGGCCATCTTGGGTCCTGGGTTTCTTGTAGCCTTCCACCCTGCGGCTCCTCCTTCCCCTGGGAGGAGCTGGATGCCTAGCTCATATATATAGGAGGTCTGTGGCTTCAGTTCCTTGCTTGGTCCTCTTGTGTTCACATGCTTCTAAGACTGCTGCTGCTTCTGGTTCCTGATCCTGGCTTCGTCTGACTACCCTGCTGGTTCCTGATCCTGGCTTCGTCTGACTACCCTGCTGGTTCCTGATCCTGGCTTCGTCTGACTACCCTGCTGGTTCCTGATCCTGGCTTCGTCTGACTACCCTTCTGGTTCCTGACCTCTGGCTTCGCAAAGACTCTGCTCGGTTTCACCATCCGTTTGGACTTTTGCTTTACAGCTTTATTTTCTATAAAGCCTTCTATTTTCACTTATCTCTTGTTGTACGTCTGGTTCATGGTTCCGTGACACAAAGTGCATTCCTGGAAACCATGAGTTATTGCAAATTGATTATCAATGAGGTTGACAGCTGCTCCACTATCCACAAAAATCTCACAAAAAATGCTCTTGCTCTCTAGCGCCACCCTAGCAGGCAGGACAAAACGGGAACTACAAGCAAATGGAAAACCTTCAATTTCCGCCTCAACCCTGCCAATAGTAACAGAGGGAACATTTTTAAAAGATTTTTTCCTTTTTGTCTCTTTATTACTCCCAGAAAACTGCCTGAATCTCCTAGAGGGACAAACATTTGCCAGATGATTTATACCTCCACAACAAAAACAAACCCTCCCCTGCGGGCTGAATCTTCTATTGTCAGAGGCAATTAACCCCAGCTGCATGGACTCCTGCTCAGAAGGGGCTGACAGCGACTGAGACCCCTGTGCACAGAATGAGACCGCTGCACTGTCCCGGGACTGAGTATGACAGGAAGGAGAGATCTCTCCTCTCTCTCTAAGACGCCTGTCAATACGAACAGCCTGAGACATAGCAGAATCCAAGGAGGTAGGTCTTTCATGAAAGGCAAATGCATCTTTCAATCCCTCTGAAAGACCATAGCAAAATTGACTTCGGAGTGCAGCATCATTCCAACCCGTATCTGCTGCCCATCTCTGAAATTCTGAACAGTATATCTCTGCGGATTGTTTACCCTGGCATAACAGACGTAGTCTAGACTCAGCCAGAGCAATACGATCCGGATCATCATATATCTGACCCAGGGCTAAAAAGAATTCATCCACTGAACGAAGGGGCCGTGCCCCCTCCGGCAGCGAAAAGGCCCAGGACTGAGCGTTACCCCTGAGCAGCGATATAATGATCCCCACCCTCCGTTCTTCATCACCAGAAGAATGGGGAAGAAGGCGAAAATGGAGTTTGCAAGCCTCTCTAAAACGCACAAAATTCTCACTACCCCCGGAGAACGTATCCGGGAGCGAGATCTTAGGCTCAGCACAAACTCCATGAACGCAAGCTGAACCGGTCACTTGAAACTGAGAAAAAGTCTTACGGAGATCAGCTACCTCCAAAGAAAGACCCTGAAAGCGTTCAGCCAAAAGTGAAACCTGATCCATGCTTGAGACGGTTTTGGCGGCTGATAATGTCACGGATGGTGTACAGGAAACAAGACAATACCATATAAACAATGTCTCTCTGGATCCACAACTAAGGAACAAAGGGAGACCCCTGCAATAGACCTGCCGCTCTCCCTCACTGCTCAGCCTATGCGAGCACCCCAAAGGTGGATGGCCGCATATCCACGTTCCTCGGCTATCTATTACCTGAAGAACCTACAATAGTGAAGGGACACGACCACCGGCTCCCTACACTGACACGGAGGGAGTCAGGGTCACCTGGATCCAGAAAAGACAAAATCATAAATACATAAACAGCACTTATCTTGCAGACGAATGACGACTGACGACTGGGAACAGGCAACAGGGAACTGGGAACTGGGAACAGCATGCACACACACTCCAGGAAGTTGTATCAGCCGCACACTACTGCATTATGGGGAGGAACTTAAAGGGTAGCGATCAGTCTAACTGCATGACAGCTGAGATAGACTAACGAGATGAGAAACTAAACCAAAACAAAGAAATTCAAGGAGGAGGATCTGAGAAGCTCCTGTGAGCGCTTCTCAGCTGTCTAGCTGTGACATGTGTTTTGGGGTGTCATTTTACATATACCCATGCTGGGTGAGATAAATATCTTGGTCAAATGCCAACTTTGTATAAAAAATGGGAAAAGTTGTCTTTTGCCGAGATATTTATCTCACCCAGCATGGGTATATGTAAAAAGACACTCCAAAACACATTGCCCAACTTCTCCTGAATACGGCGATACCACATGTGTGACACTTTTTTGCAGCCTAGGTGGGCAAAGGGGCCCACATTCCAAAGAGCACCTTTCGGATTTCACAGGTCATTTACCTACTTACCACACATTAGGGCCCCTAGAATGCCAGGGCAGTATAACTACCCCACAAGTGACCCCATTTTGGAAAGAAGACACCCCAAGGTATTCCGTGAGGGGCATGGCGAGTTCCTAGAATTTTTTATTTTTTGTCACAAGTTAGCGGAAAATGATGATTTTTTTTTTTCTTACAAAGTCTCATATTCCAACTAACTTGTGACAAAAAATAAAAACTTCCATGAACTCACTATGCCCATCACGAAATACCTTGGGGTGTCTTCTTTCCAAAATGGGATCACTTGTGGGGTAGTTATACTGCCCTGGCATTTTAGGGGCCGAATGCGTGAGAAGTGGTTTGAAATCAAAATCTGTAAAAAATGGCCGGTGAAATCCGAAAATGCTCTTTGGAATGTGGGCCCCTTTGCCCACCTAGGCTGCAAAAAAGTGTCACACATCTGGTATCTCCGTACTCAGGAGAAGTTGGGCAATGTGTTTTGGTGTGTCATTTTACATATACCCATGCTGGGTGAGAGAAATATCTTGGCAAAAAGACAACTTTTCCCATTTTTTTATGCAAAGTTGGCATTTGACCAAGATATTTATCTCCCCCAGCATGGGTATATGTAAAATGACACCCCAAAACACATTGCCCAACTTCTCCTGAGTACGGAGATACCAGATGTGTGACACTTTTTTGCAGCCTAGGTGGGCAAAGGGGCCCACATTCCAAAGAGCACCTTTCGGATTTCACCAGCCATTTTTTACAGATTTTGATTTCAAACTACTTAACACACATTTGGGCCCCTAGAATGCCAGGGCAGTATAACTACCCCACAAGTGACCCCATTTTGGAAAGAAGACACCCCAAGGTATTCGCTGATGGGCATAGTGAGTTCATAGAAGTTTTTATTTTTTGTCACAAGTTAGTGAAATATGAGACTTTGTAAGAAAAAATAAATAAAATAAATCATCATTTTCCGCTAACTTGTGACAAAAAATAGAAAATTCTAGGAACTCGCCATGCCCCTCATGGAATACCTTGGGGTGTCTTCTTTCCAAAATGGGATCACTTGTGGGGTAGTTATACTGCCCTGGCATTCTAGGGGCCCTAATGTGTGGTAAGTAGTTTGAAATCAAAATCTGTAAAAAATGGCCGGTGAAATAAGAAAGGTGCTCTTTGGAATGTGGGCCCCTTTGCCCACCTAGGCTGCAAAAAAGTGTCACACATCTGGTATCTCCATACTCAGGAGAAGTTGGGCAATGTGTTTTGGGGTGTCATTTTACAGATACCCATGCTGGGTGAGAGAAATATCTTGGCAAAAGACAACTTTTCCCATTTTGTTATACAAAGTTGGCATTTGACCAAGATATTTATCTCACCCAGCATGGGTATATGTAAAATGACACCCCAAAACACATTGCCTAACTTCTCCTGAGTACGGAGATACCAGATGTGTGACACTTTTTTGCAGCCAAGGTGGGCAAAAGGGCCCACATTCCAAAGAGCACCTTTCGGATTTCACCGGCCATTTTTTACAGATTTTGATTTCAAACTACTTACCACACATTTGGGCCCCTAGAATGCCAGGGCCGTATAACTACCCCACAAGTGACCCCATTTTGGAAAGAAGACACCCCAACGTATTCACTGATGGGCATAGTGAGTTCATAGAAGTTTTTATTTTTTGTCACAAGTTAGTGGAATATGAGACTTTGTAAGAAAAAAATAATATAAAAAATCATCATTTTCCGCTAACTTGTGACTAAAAATAAAAAGTTCTATGAACTCACTATGCCCATCAGCGAATACCTTAGGGTGTCTACTTTCCGAAATGGGGTCATTTGTGGGGTGTTTGTACTGTCTGGCCATTGTAGAACCTCAGGAAACATGACAGGTGCTCAGAAAGTCAGAGCTGCTTCAAAAAGCGGAAATTCACATTTTTGTACCATAGTTTGTAAACGCTATAACTTTTACCCAAACCATTTTTTTTTTACCCAAACATTTTTTTTTTATCAAAGACATGTAGAACAATACATTTAGAGAAAAATTTATATATGGATGTCGTTTTTTTTGCAAAATTTTACAACTGAAAGTGAAAAATGTCATTTTTTTGCAAAAAAATCGTTAAATTTCAATTAATAACAAAAAAAGTAAAAATGTCAGCAGCAATGAAATACCACCAAATGAAAGCTCTATTAGTGAGAAGAAAAGGAGGTAAAATTCATTTGGGTGGTAAGTTGCATGACCGAGCAATAAACGGTGAAAGTAGGGTAGGTCAGAAGTGTAAAAAGTGGCCTGGTCATTAAGGGTGTTTAAGCTAGGGGGGCTGAAGTGGGTAAACATTTAGGCATATCCACAGGATGTGCTATAATTATGTCTGATAGACACCTCTGAGACATGTACTTATCTCTAGACCAGAGGTAGGCAACCTTCGGTACTCCAGCTGTTGTGAAACTACAACTCCCAGCATGCATAATTGCTCTGCTCGTCTCAGAACTCCAATAGAAATGAATGGAGTCATCCAGTCAGGATGCAGTGGGAGGGTGGGAATACCCCTTTAATATTACTAAAGTCGCTATGGATGGAACTATGTAAATCCAAGTGTTTAATCTCCTCCAGATGAATCATGTGATTGAGCTGAATGTGCCGATGGTTAATGAGTAATCTAGCAGTATCCACCTCGCCAGAACAACATAACTGTAAGATAAATCTATTGACACAGTGATGAACCTTTGGACAACCCGCATTTACAATTCTGCATTTTTACTACTCCTTCCTATAGGCTCCAGTGACTACATCTACAAAGGATCACACTGAGGAAACGTTGTGGTTTTATAAGAGGTGAATCGCCAACTACAATGAGATCTTCACACCATATTGCAGTGTAATATCTCCTGTTACAAAATAATAGATAAATGGACGGCACTCACCGATGTTGCGCTGAACAAAATTATTTTTATTCTTACATGTTCTGGTAGAGAGTGGACACCATACAAACATATGCTCCAGCTGAACAAGGCGACGGCCGTTTCGCACCTCAGTGCTTCGTCAAGGGGGTCAGCATATCTGCAGTGCCACTCTAATGTCTCCCTCTATGATCACATTTTAATATCTCCTGTTATGCTGTTACACATTGTATTCATTTATATAGCGCCAACATATTCTGCAGTGCAGTACACAGACTGGTTAAATATTATTTGTGGTCGGGGCCACACCTGAACCGGGACCCTAACTAGTAGTTAGCTAAACGGTTTGATTTGGGCCGTAACCGCAACGTCGTAGGGATGACTGAAGGAGGCCATCCCCTGGTGTGATGATGAAATGGAGGGTGGGAAGGGTGGGTGTGTTGAGCAGACGTAGGATGCAGGGGAGGGGGAAATGAGCCTAAATAGCGGGGCAGAGCCCCTCCCACAAATACAGGCCAATAAATCGGCCTTAAAACTTGTGGTCGGGGCCACACCTGAACCGGGACCCTAACTGGTAGTTAGCTAAACGGTTTGATTTGTGCCGTAACCGCAACGTCGTAGGGATGACTGAAGGAGGCCAAAAAGAGACCATATGCATTCAGAAAACTTTATTTACAAATCGCACTTACAGTACAAGGTTCTGACAGGCAAGAGACATCTCAATGTTCGGGTGAGGTATGTATCTGGAATAACAGGAGGAGTGCCATCGCCCTAATTTCTTGATGACGTGAGCAGGAACTCGGTTCTTGGACGCTGCGGAAGCGGCGCCAATCCGAAAGGAGTGGCCAGAGACAGACGCCGGGTCTAAACCTAGGTTGGCCACCAGGGAGCGTACATGCGAAACAAACTGGGAGCTTGTAAGATGCGCTGCGTTGAAAGGCAACAGTGGCCTGTGGGGTGTTGTATTGTCAATATTTATTAACAATTGGTGTAGCACTTTAACAGGGCACCAGCGGTGGGTGGTTGGGTAGTATGTGATCTGGGTAGGAGGGCCTGACTGTGATGTTTTGGTGGACATGAGCGAGAGAATGAAATTGTCCGTGTCAGCCTTCAGTTGCCCGACAGTTAGATACCTGCGGCTACTATGGGCTGAGGTAAACTCTCCTGGTCTCAGGAAGCCATAGAAAGCCAGGTATATGGCTGCTTTTATCACTAGACTCTGTTGGCGCCAAAAGGGCCATGGTCTAACATGTCAGACAACTGACGAAATATTTGCCCGGTGATGGCCTGACGGCCTGGACGTGTATTTGGGTTGCACTTTTCAAGACCTCTGAGAGTAGCCTTGACTACATGAATGGAGAATAGTGAGGGAGCTTCTGGTTGACTGGAGGCTCGAAAATGCTGTACACCGGCTAAGTAAGACTTGACTGTGGAGTATGACAGATTCAACTCAGAATGACAATAGCCGATGAAAGCCAGGATGTAGTTGGTAAAATCGAGAATGCCCTGGGGAAACTTGTCCTGGAATTTAAGAAAAGCCCTCCAACCTGTATGGTAAGCCCTGGCCGTGTTGGGTGACAGGGACTTGGCCAGTAGAGAATGAGCTGTAGCTAAGTGAGAATTTACATCCAGACCCGTGATGGGAATGGAGGGACTGTGGCACCGTTGGCGTCTGCGTCGGGAAATACCTGCGAGAAAAGTCCAAAATTAGCTCTAGACAGGGCATCAGCTGCGACATTCTTCTGCCCCGATATACACTCACCTAAAGAATTATTAGGACCACCATACTAATATGGTGTTGGACCCCCTTTTGCCTTTCAGAACTGCCTTAATTCTACGTGGCATTGATTCAACAAGGTGCTGATAGCATTCTTTAGAAATGTTGGCCCATATTGATAGGATAGCATCTTGCAGTTGATGGAGATTTGAGGGATGCACATCCAGGGCACGAAGCTCCCGTTCCACCACATCCCAAAGATGCTCTATTGGGTTGAGTTCTGGTGACTGTGGGGGCCATTTTAGTACAGTGAACTCATTGTCATGTTCAAGAAACCAATCTGAAATTATTCGAGCTTTGTGACATGGTGCATTATCCTGCTGGAAGTAGCCATCAGAGGATGGGTACATGGTGGTCATGAAGGGATGGACATGGTCAGAAACAATGCTTAGGTAGCCTGTGGCATTTAAATGATGCCCAATTGGCACTAAGGGGCCTAAAGTGTGCCCAGAAAACATCCCCCACACCATTACACCACCACCACCAGCCTGCACAGTGGTAACAAGGCATGATGGATACATGTTCTCATTCTGTTTACGCCAAATTCGGACTCTACCATTTGAATGTCTCAACAGAAATCGAGACTCATCAGACCAGGCAACATTTTTCCAGTCTTCAACAGTCCAATTTTGGTGAGCTCGTGCAAATTGTAGCCTCTTTTTCCTATTTGTAGTGGAGATGAGTGGTACCCGGTGGGGTCTTCTGCTGTTGTAGCCCATCCGCCTCAAGGTTGTGAGTGTTGTGGCTTCACAAATGCTTTGCTGCATACCTCGGTTGTAACGAGTGGTTATTTTAGTCAACGTTGCTCTTCTATCAGCTTGAATCAGTCGGCCCATTCTCCTCTGACCTCTAGCATCCACAAGGCATTTTTGCCCACAGGACTGCCGCATACTGGATGTTTTTCCCTTTTCACACCATTCTTTGTAAACCCTAGAAATGGTTGTGCGTGAAAATCCCAGTAACTGAGCAGATTGTGAAATACTTAGACCGGCCCGTCTGGCACCAACAACCATGCCACACTCAAAATTGCTTAAATCACCTTTCTTTCCCATTCTGACATTCAGTTTGGAGTTCAGGAGATTGTCTTGACCAGGACCACCCCCCTAAATGCATTGAAGCAACTGCCATGTGATTGGTTGACTAGATAATTGCATTAATGAGAAATAGAACAGGTGTTCCTAATAATTCTTTAGGTGAATGTATGTGAGCATATGTATCGAAACTGGTGTTGCAATGAAAGAAGCACTAGACGTCTGAGGAATGGTAACACCTGCGGGGATTTAGATGACCCGTTATTTAGGATATCCATTACCGCTGCATTATCGGAAATGAACAACACTGTGTGACCGGTCCACTCGTGACCCCACACATGAGTGGCTGCAACTAAGGGGTAAATCTCAAAGGAAGCTGAAGACTGAAGAAACCCCGGCAGTGACTTGACCTCGTCGGGCCACACGTTCGCTAGCCAATGTGTGCCAAAAATGGCTGCAAATCCAGAACTGGGAGCGGCATAAGAGAAGACTATAGGGGAACTGTTGGACACCACCGGGATGAGGAGAGAAATACCATTCCAGTTACTAAGAAAATAGTCCCACATGGCTAAATCGGCTACTATTTGGTCGTCAAGGCATATGAGGCTGTCTTGGGAAGGAGCTGAAGGAAGGAGAGCTAATAGTCGTGACACAAATGGCCTGCCTTGGGGCATGACTCGCATAGCAAAATTTAACATGCCTAAAAGAGACTGTAATTCAAATTTTTTTATGGTTCTGGTCTGCGTGAAATTGTGGTGGACGACCCTAATCCTGTCCAGTTTGTTTTCTGGTAATTTTGCGACCATGTTTATTGTGTCCAGAATGATACATAGGAAAGTGATAACTGGGGACAGACCTTCAACCTTTTTTGGGGATACGGGGATATCAAGTTGGTGGAAACAGCTAAGCAGCGACTGTAGTGCTTTCGGATTGGACCCGGGGTGTTCCAATAACAGAAAGTCATCCAAGTAATGGATAACAAAACTGCAATGGAACTCGTGCACTAGTATCCAGTGGAGAGCCTGGGCCAGTTTGTCAAACAACCATGGGCTGCTTTTTGACCCGAAGGTGAGTTTAGAGGCAAAGTAATAAAAATCTCTCCACTTTATACCATGCCACTGCCACAAAGTTGGACTGATGGGGAGTAGCTTAAAGGCGTCAGATATATCAGCTTTTGACAGGATAGAGTTACGTCCTAACTGCAGTATAATGGCGATAGCCTGATCTATGGAGGAATATTTCATACTGACTTCTTCGGAGGGTATGAGAGAGTTGATACTGGGAGTGGAGTGAAAAAGCTGATGATCAATCTTTCTTTATTACTAAATTTGCCTGTGACTACGCCTATAGGGCTGACTCTCCACCGTCCAAAGGGAGGAGAAGAAAAGGGGCCTATTAGGAATCCCTTAGCCAACTCGATGGAAATCAGTTCATCTGCTGCCTGAGAGTGAAGCTCCGCTGACAATAAATTCCTGCATTCATAAGATGATTCGGGCAGGGCAATTAGGCCAGTGTGGAAACCTGATCTAAACCCTGACATGAGGAACTGTACGAAGCTAGGGTCGTGGTGGTTGCGTAGGAAATGCAGCAGGCAATCAACGTTAAGGACACTCAGATACGACTTATCCGCCTTTAATGTACAGACTGACTTGGGATGGGCTCTGAAACAATTCACACAAACATGTAACAGCCTACACTGACTGTAATTGCAGGAGGAAAAATTGAAATTATTACAGATCTGTGACCGGCCGAGGTATTGAATGGGCCTTCCCAATTTGTCGACTAAACCTGAGGCATACTGGGGATCAGGGTGCCTAGACGGCTGTGCGGAAGGGCTACTACCGGCACTTGAGGCAGCCTTGTGACACCATTCTGCTGTGTTGTAGATGGACTGACACAGAGAACAAGCAGGAGCCCTAAGGCCAGCAAAGTGTCTGCAAAATATCTCAGTGTCGATATTAGCCCAGTTTGTGAGAAATTGAAATTGACTGAGGGCCGCAGCAGCCTTAGCAGAAAATGAGCAGTGATAATCGTAGAATGAACTACCCCCATATTTGTACCCCAATTCGGTTACCCTGAACAAATAGAGATCTAATTCCTCCTTGCGGTCGGGCCGTACGGAGCAAATCACATCTCTATACAGGCTGAAAGCTAGAAGGAACTCAGGGATGGTAAGCTTTCTGTTTAGCCGGAGATCACGGCCCCTGAGTACTACTGAGACATCACCGCACGCGATGACTTTGCTGTCTGAGAAATCCCGAGTAGCAATCAACAGGGAAGCCAAGTTGACGTCCCTGCCTTCAAGAATATCTTTCTTGGTGTTGGCCGGTATGAAGTGAGCCGGAGTGATATTAGGAACAGAGACAGTCGTACCGGTACCCCCAGCAGCGGACGTGGACGGGATGGCCAACTCTGGACCCGGAGGAGTGAGAACGGCACCCCGGGACTCGACCGTGTCCAGTCTGGATTAAATGTCCGTGACTGATGACGTAAGATTGTTGAGCATGAGGTGAATCTGAGTGAGTGAGGTCTGGACTGTGGCCATCGAGACTTCCTCCTGACGCTGAAGACTCTTTCTGGCCGAGGCTGTAAACGGGATACCCTTCCTGGACAGCTCCGCCATCAACCTGGGTACGGTCCAATTCCAAAGTGACGGGATGCTACCCACTTCGGACAGCCTGGTGGCATTTTCATTGACCGAGGCCTCCATGATGTCAGAGGCATGAGTCATGGTCCTCTAGATACAGTGCGTGAGAATGAGGCTCTATCATGCGACCCGAGACCAGACACCCGTGACAACCCTACCACCGAACGATGTGGTGTGCGTACGCATGCCATCGTGGATAATGTCACCTCGTGATCAATGATTACTGCCACAGACAGACTGAGCTGACTTACCCACAGCATGGGAGGAGCGAATAGCGGGATGAGGAGAATACCTAAGTTAAATCGTGAGATTTTTAGAAGACAGAATGAGAAGGCGAATCTACCACTGAAAACTTCCCTATACTACCTGTTGGAAACGAAACTGGGCCACCCAGAATCGACGGTTGACCCAGAAACAAAAGTAACGTCCCTGGAGAGAGAACGGAGAAAACATACTTAAACAGACAAGGAACGGTTATACATGACTGGAGACGTGAGCGAGATCGATGAACATACGTGCGTATAATGCGTAAACTACGAAGGTCTGAAACGAATGAGCGTGGTAATTCCATACCTGAGGTGACTGAACACGACCCAATAAAATGTGCAAGGAGAGTTTGCTTAACCCGTAGTACGTGCATATGTACCACTGTATTTGTTTCACCCCCCTCCCCTTTTTCTTTTTTTCTTTTTTTTTTTATAAATGAGTAATTGTGTTTATCCTCCACTTTTTTTTTAGGGAATGTGTACATAAATAAAATAATGCCATATGTGATATTAGTATGTGTATATATGTGTTTTTCTTTCTTTTTTTTTTTTTTCACTTTCATCTGCAGTAGCAGGAGTGACCATCTCAAGACCTGCTACACACTGTCTAGTGAGCTCCCCGTCCTGCATTCTCAACTGTGGCCACCGGGGCGCACGGAGCCGGACAGGAAAATGAGCCTGGGACGCCGAGCGATCTGGAGCAAGCGAGCCGGCGGCAACAGGAGAGGACACAGAAGGGAGAGGACACCGGAAAGTAAGTTAAACAATACCCTGCCTCACTAATGGCACCGTGGCCCGTGCCAGACATTTGCGAACGAGTTCGGGACCACGCTGACCCCTGCACCCTGCCTATACTGCCGCGTGGGAGCCGATGCATCCAGGCAGTTCCCTCCGGTGCAGCGTGACTCCCACTTACTTGGGGAGCCGGCGCTGCCGACCGGACTTTTAACCACCTCCGGACCGCCTAACGCAGGATCGCGTTCCGGAGGCGGCAGCCCTGCGCACAGTCACGCATATATGCGTCATCTCGCGATGGCCGAGATTTCCTGTGAACGCGCGCACACAGGCGCGCGCGCTCACAGGAACGGAAGGTAAGAGAGTTGATCTCCAGCCTGCCAGCGGCGATCGTTCGCTGGCAGGCTGGAGATGTGTTTTTTTTAACCCCTAACAGGTATATTAGACGCTGTTTTGATAACAGCGTCTAATATACCTGCTACCTGGTCCTCTGGTGGTCCCATTTGTTTGGATCGACCACCAGAGGACACAGGTAGCTCAGTAAAGTCCCACCAAGCACCACTACACTACACTACACCCCCCCCCGTCACTTATTAACCCCTTATTAGCCCCTGATCACCCCATATAGACTCCCTGATCACCCCCCTGTCATTGATCACCCCCCTGTCATTAATTACCCCCCTGTAAAGCTCCATTCAGATGTCCGCATGATTTTTACGGATCCACTGATAGATGGATCGGATCCGCAAAACGCATCCGGACGTCTGAATGAAGCCTTACAGGGGCGTGATCAATGACTGTGGTTATCACCCCATATAGACTCCCTGATCACCCCCCCTGTCATTGATTACACCCCTGTCATTGATCAACCCCCTGTAAAGCTCCATTCAGACGTCCGCATGGTTTTTACGGATCCACTGATAGATGGATCGGATCCGCAAAACGCATCCGGACGTCTGAATGAAGCCTTACAGGGGCGTGATCAATGACTGTGGTGATCACCCCATATAGACTCCCTGATCACCCCCCTGTAAAGCTCCATTCAGATGTCCGCATGATTTTTACGGATGCACTGATAGATGGATCCGATCCGCAAAACGCATCCGGACGTCTGAATGAAGCCTTACAGGGGCATGATCAATGACTGTGGTGATCACCCCATATAGACTCCCTGATCACCCCCCTGTAAAGCTCCATTCAGATGTCCGCATGATTTTTACGGATGCACTGATAGATGGATCCGATCCGCAAAACGCATCCGGACGTCTGAATGAAGCCTTACAGGGGCATGATCAATGACTGTGGTGATCACCCCATATAGACTCCCTGATCACCCCCCTGTAAAGCTCCATTCAGATGTCCGCATGATTTTTACGGATGCACTGATAGATGGATCCGATCCGCAAAACGCATCCGGACGTCTGAATGAAGCCTTACAGGGGCATGATCAATGACTGTGGTGATCACCCCATATAGACTCCCTGATCACCCCCCTGTAAAGCTCCATTCAGATGTCCGCATGATTTTTACGGATGCACTGATAGATGGATCCGATCCGCAAAACGCATCCGGACGTCTGAATGAAGCCTTACAGGGGCATGATCAATGACTGTGGTGATCACCCCATATAGACTCCCTGATCACCCCCCTGTCATTGATTACCCCCCTGTAAAGCTCCATTCAGATGTCCGCATGATTTTTACGGATGCACTGATAGATGGATCGGATCCGCAAAACGCATCCGGACGTCTAAATGAAGCCTTACAGGGGCGTGATCAATGACTGTGGTGATCACCCCATATAGACTCCCTGATCACCCCCCTGTCATTGATTACCCCCCTGTCATTGATTACCCCCCTGTAAAGCTCCATTCAGACATCCGCATGATTTTTACGGATCCACTGATAGATGGATCGGATCCGCAAAACGCATCCGGACGTCTGAATGAAGCCTTACAGGGGCATGATCAATGACTGTGGTGATCACCCCATATAGACTCCCTGATCACCCCCCTGTCATTGATCAACCCCCCTGTCATTGATCAACCCCCCTGTCATTGATCACCCCCCTGTCATTGATCACCCCTCTGTAAGGCTCCATTCAGATATTTTTTTGGCCCAAGTTAGCGGAATTTATATTTTTTTTTCTTACAAAGTCTCATATTCCACTAACTTGTGTCAAAAAATAAAATCTCACATGAACTCACCATACCCCTCACGGAATCCAAATGCGTAAAATTTTTTAGACATTTATATTCCAGACTTCTTCTCACGCTTTAGGGCCCCTAGAATGCCAGGGCAGTATAAATACCCCACATGTGACCCCATTTCGGAAAGAAGACACCCCCAGGTATTCCGTGAGGGGCATATTGAGTCCATGAAAGATTGAAATTTTTGTCCCAAGTTAGCGGAACGGGAGAAATATCAATTTCCGCTAACTTGTGCCAAAAAAAAAAAATTTCTATGAACTCGCCATGCCCCTCATTGAATACCTTGGGGTGTCTTCTTTCCAAAATGGGGTCACATGTGGGGTATTTATACTGCCCTGGCATTCTAGGGGCCCCAAAGCGTGAGAAGAAGTCTGGTATCCAAATGTCTAAAAATGCCCTCCTAAAAGGAATTTGGGCACCTTTTCGCATCTAGGCTGCAAAAAAGTGTCACACATCTGGTATCGCCGTACTCAGGAGAAGTTGGGGAATGTGTTTTGGGGTGTCATTTTACATATACCCATGCTGGGTGAGAGAAATATCTTGGTCAAATGCCAACTTTGTATAAAAAAATGGGAAAAGTTGTCTTTTGCCAAGATATTTCTCTCACCCAGCATGGGTATATGTAAAATGACACCCCAAAACACATTCCCCAACTTCTCCTGAATACGGCGATACCACATGTGTGACACTTTTTTGCAGCCTAGGTGGGCAAAGGGGCCCATATTCCAAAGAGCACCTTTAGGATTTCACAGGTCATTTACCTACTTACCACACATTAGGGCCCCTGGAAAATGCCAGGGCAGTATAACTACCCCACAAGTGACCCCATTTTGGAAAGAAGACACCCCAAGGTATTCCGTGAGGGGCATGGCGAGTTCCTAGAATTTTTTATTTTTTGTCACAAGTTAGTGGAAAATGCTTATTTATTTTTTTTTTTTTTTTTTCATACAAAGTCTCATATTCCACTAACTTGTGACAAAAAATAAAAAGTTCCATGAACTCACTATGCCCATCAGCGAATACCTTGGGGTCTCTTCTTTCCAAAATGGGGTCACTTGTGGGGTAGTTATACTGCCCTGGCATTCTAGGGGCCCAAATGTGTGGTAAGGAGTTTGAAATCAAATTCTGTAAAAAATGACCTGTGAAATCCGAAAGGTGCTCTTTTGAATATGGGCCCCTTTGCCCACCTAGGCTGCAAAAAAGTGTCACACATCTGGTATCTCCGTAATCGGGAGAAGTTGGGGAATGTGTTTTGGGGTGTCATTTTACATATACCCATGCTGGGTGAGAGAAATATCTTGGCAAAAGACAACTTTTCCCATTTTTTTATACAAAGTTGGCATTTGACCAAGATATTTATCTCACCCAGCATGGGTATATGTAAAAAGACACCCCAAAACACATTCCTCAACTTCTCCTGAATACAGAGATACCAGATGTGTGACACTTTTTTGCAGCCTAGGTGGGCAAAGGGGCCCACATTCCAAAGAGCACCTTTCGGATTTCACAGGTCATTTACCTACTTACCACACATTTGGGCCCCTAGAATGCCAGGGCAGTATAACTACCCCACAAGTGACCCCATTTTGGAAAGAAGAGACCCCAAGGTATTCGCTGATGGGCATAGTGAGTTCATGGAAGTTTTTATTTTTTGTCACAAGTTTGTGGAATATGAGACTTTGTATGAAAAAAAAAATAAAAAAAAAATCATCATTTTCCACTAACTTGTGACAAAAAATAAAAAATTCTAGGAACTCGCCATGCCCCTCACAGAATACCTTGGGGTGTCTTCTTTCCAAAATGGGGTCACTTGTGGGGTAGTTATACTGCCCTGGTATTCTAGGGGCCCAAATGTGTGGTAAGGAGTTTGAAATCAAATTCAGGAAAAAATGAGGAGTGAAATCCGAAAGGTGCTCTTTGGAATATGGGCCCCTTTGCCCACCTAGGCTGCAAAAAAGTGTCACACATCTGGTATCCCCGTACTCAGGAGAAGTTGAGGAATGTGTTTTGGGGTGTCTTTTTACATATACCCATGCTGGGTGAGATAAATATCTTGGTCAAATGACAACTTTGTATAAAAAAATGGGAAAAGTTGTCTTTTGCCAAGATATTTCTCTCACCCAGCATGGGTATATATAAAATGACACCCCAAAACACATTCCCCACCTTCTCCTGAGTACGGAGATACCAGATGTGTGACACTTTTTTGCAGCCTAGGTGGGCAAAGGGGCCCATATTCCAAAGAGCACCTTTCGGATTTCACAGGTAATTTTTTACAGAATTTGATTTCAAACTCCTTACCACACATTTGGGCCCCTAGAATGCCAGGGCAGTATAACTACCCCACAAGTGACCCCATTTTGGAAAGAAGAGACCCCAAGGTATTCGCTGATGGGCATAGTGAGTTCATAGAACTTTTTATTTTTTGTCACAAGTTAGTGGAATATGAGACTTTGTAAGAAAAAAAATAAAAATAAAAAATCATCATTTTCCGCTAACTTGTGACAAAAAATAAAAAGTTCTATGAACTCACTATGCCCATCAGCGAATACCTTAGGGTGTGTACTTTCAGAAATGGGGTCATTTGTGGGGTGTTTGTACTGTCTGGGCATTGTAGAACCTCAGGAAACATGACAGGTGCTCAGAAAGTCAGAGCTGCTTCAAAAAGCGGAAATTCACATTTTTGTACCATAGTTTGTAAACGCTATAACTTTTACCCAAACCATTTTTTTTTTACCCAAACATTTTTTTTTTATCAAAGACATGTAGAACTATAAATTTAGAGCAAAATTTCTATATGGATGTCGTTTTTTTTTGCAAAATTTTACAACTGAAAGTGAAAAATGTCATTTTTTTGCAAAAAAATCGTTAAATTTCGATTAATAACAAAAAAAGTAAAAATGTCAGCAGCAATGAAATACCACCAAATGAAAGCTCTATTAGTGAGAAGAAAAGGAGGTAAAATTCATTTGGGTGGTAAGTTGCATGACCGAGCAATAAACGGTGAAAGTAGTGTAGGTCAGAAGTGTAAAAAGTGGCCTGGTCTTTCAGGGTGTTTAAGCACTGGGGGCTGAGGTGGTTAAGCAACGGAGACGCTGACTGAGGCGGCATCTTACCTGAGAGGTGGGCGAACAGGGTAGACTCAGCGCACGGTGTAGACTTAGGAGCAGGAAGGCAACTAGTCCAGACGCACACTGATTTGGCCACAATCTGCGTTGAGCAGACGTAGGATGCAGGGGAGGGGGAAATGAGCCTAAATAGCGGGGCAGAGCCCCTCCCACAAATACAGGCCAATAAATCGGCCTTAAAACTGGTTAGAGGTTTGCATCTATCTGTGCATGAAACAATTAATTTATAAATAGCGCTAAAAATAAAGAAAAAAACAAAAAACTTTATTCAAATAAAAATAAAATGACCTATAAGATAGCTATCTGCCTCCTATCTTCTTTTTCAATATGGGGGGTGGTGGGAAGGCTCCGCCTAACCACTGATCCCACAGTCCTGCCGAATGAGCATGGAGTGCATTCAGTGGTACCGCTGCTGTGACTCCCACCTTTCTGAGGGTAGAGATAGATTGCGCATACAGACACACATATAGCAAACTGCCAACACATGCACAATGTGATGCCCTAAGTCTAGTGAACACAATTCCCCTTGCTCACTTGGATCAGCGGCAATGTGGCATACTATCTAGCCTGTTACTGCCCTATCTTTCATCCCTATCAAATGCCCTCAGTACAAGACGCGGCTACATCTGTTTCTCATCTCCCTTCCTACTCAACACGTTTCCTTGCTGGACCTTGCCAGCAATTCATCAGGAGTCAGCGTGGAGGTGAAGCAAAGTAACTAAATAGAACAAAGTGCTGCGCGCCTCTGATATGGTGCGCGCAGCAGTACGTAGCCACCGTCACTGTAATGGCCGTAGCGCAGCCGCCGCATGTCACTCCTTATGTCAAGATAGCCACTCCCTTTGGGTGGAGCCTAACAACAGACCGTCCATTGAACGGGGAGGCATGTCATAATACTCCTCCCTCCCATGTATTTTGTTACGGCAAAGTACTAGAGGGTAAGAAAAGATACAAATTTACAAAGTGATCTAAGGCAGCTGCTAAATGCCCTAATTAGGGACAAAGCGCCATAAACAGTGAGGTTATAACATCAGTGCTCTCAGTCTTGATCACCTGACAGCCATCACATCACCCAATGAATCAAAGGTGAAATACATATTTACATTTCAAAGAGAAAAAATATATACACAGAGGATATTGCTTTAACCCCTTAAGGACATAGGACGTACCGGTACGCCCTATTTCCCGAGTCCTTAAGGACACAGGACGTACCGGTACGTCCTGACTTAAAATCTGTATTCCGGCGCCCGAGGGGTTAAACGGAACGGGATTTCGGCTGAAATCCTTCAGCCGGCATCCTGTGACAACGCCAGGGGGGGTCATGTGACCCCCCCGTGTCGACGATCGCAGCAAACCGCAGGTCAATTCAGACCTGCGGTTTGCTGCGCTTTTTGCAGTTTCTGATCCCCGCGGTCCCTGACCGCGGCGATCAGAAACTTTAGAGTGGCTAAAATCTATATTTTTCACCCCCCCCCTGCACCCCTGCATGATTTGATGGGGGGTGTCGCATGCGGTGGGGGCGTTGCGGGAGGCGGGCGGTGCGGCAGGATCGCGATCCCCCGCCCGCCTCCCCATGAACGATCGTTGGCTTCTAGTGGGTATACCAGGGTGCCAGCACATTGCTGGCACCCTGGTATAAACGGCTGACATCTGTGCAGATGTCAGCCGTTTAACCCTTTCCATACCGCGGTCCGTACGGACCGCTGTATGGAAAAAGTTAACTGTCATCGGTCAGGGAGCTCCCTCCCTCTCCATCGGGGGGCTGCTGTGCCTTTGCAGCCCCCCGATGGAGAGGGAGAGAGCCCCCAGAGAGCCCCCCTCAGCCCCGTGCTTACCCTTCCCCGTCTGCGAAGTTCTGAGCAGACGGGGAGGGTTCCCATGGCAACAGGACGCCTGCTTAGGCGTCCTGCTGTCCATGGTGCTGAACAGATCTATGCTGAAAGCATAGATCTGTTCAGTGTAAGTAAAATACAGTACAGAACAATATATATTGTACTGTACTGTATTATACAGACATAAGACCCACTGGATCTTCAAGAACCAAGCGGGTCTGGGTCAAAAAAATGTAAAAAAAAAGTGAAAAAAGTTAAGATAAAAAAAAAAAACATTTATCACTGAATAAAAATTCAAAAAATAAAATAAACTACACATATTAGGTATCGCCGCGTCCGTAACGACCTGATCTATAAAATGGTCATGTTACTTTCCCCGCACGGTGAACGCCATAAAAATAAAAAAATAAAAACTATGAGAAAATTGAAATTTTGCCCACCTTACTTCCCAATAAAGGTAATAAAAGTGATCAAAAAAGTCGCATGTACGCCAAAATAGTACCAATCAAACCGTCATCTCATCCTGCAAAAAATGAGACCCTACTCAAGATAATCGCCCAAAAGCTGAAAAAACTATGGCTCTTAGACTATGGAAACACTAAAACATGATTTTTTTTTGTTTCAAAAATGAAATCATTGTGTAAAACTTACATAAATAAAAAAAAAGTATACATATTAGGTATCGCCGCGTCCGTATCGACTGGCTCTATAAAAATATCACATGACCTAACCCCTCAGATGACCACCGTAAAAAAATTAAAATAAAAACAGTGTAAGAAAAGCCATTTTTTGTCATCTTACATCACAAAAAGTGTAATAGCAAGCGATCAAAAAGTCATATGCACCCCAAAATAGTGCCAATCAAACCGTCATCTCATCCCGCCAAAAATGAGACCCTACTCAAGATAATCGCCCAAAAACTGAAAAAACTATGGCTCTTAGACTATGGAGACACTAAAACATTTTTTTGGTTTTAAAAATGAAGTTATTGTATAAAACTTACATAAATAAAAAAAATGTATACATATTAGGTATCGCCGCGTCCGTGACAACCTGCTCTATAAAATTACCACATGATCTAACCTGTCAGATGAATTTTGTAAATAACAAAAAATAAAACGTGCCAAAAAAGCTATTTCTTGTTACCTTGCTGCACAAAAAGTGTAATATAGAGCAACCAAAAATCATATGTACCCTAAACTAGTACCAACAAAACTGCCACCCTATCCCGTAGTTTCTAAAATGGAGTCACTTTTTTGGAGTTTCCACTCTAGGGGTGCATCAGGGGGGCTTCAAATGGGACATGGTGTCAAAAAAACCAGTCCAGCAAAATCTGCCTTCCAAAAACCGTATGGCATCCCTTTCCTTCTGCGCCCTGCCGTGTGCCCGTACAGCTGTTTACGACCACATATGGGGTGTTTCTGTAAACTACAGAATCAGGGCCATAAATAATGAGTTTTATTTGGCTGTTAACCCTTGCTTTGTAACTGGAAAAAAAATATTAAAATGGAAAATCTGCCAAAAATTTGAAATTTTGAAATTGTGTCTCTATTTTCCATGAAATCTTGTGCAACACCTAAAGGGTTAACAACGTTTGTAAAATCAGTTTTGAATACCTTGAAGGGTGTAGTTTCTTAGATGGGGTCACTTTTATGTAGTTTCTACTCTAGGGGTGCATCAGGGGGGCTTCAAATGGGACATGGTGTCAAAAAAACAGTCCAGCAAAATCAGCCTTCCAAAAACCAAACGGCGCACCTTTCACTCTACGCCCCGCTGTGTGGCCATACAGTAGTTTACGGCCACATATGGGGTGTTTCTGTAAACGGCAGAGTCAGGGCAATAAAGATACAGTCTTGTTTGGCTGTTAACCCTTGCTTTGTTAGTGGAAAAAATGGGCTAAAATTGAAAATTAGGCAAAAAAATGAAATTCTCAAATTTCATCCCCATTTGCCAATAACTCTTGTGCAACACCTAAAGGGTTAACGACGTATGTAAAATCAGTTTTGAATACCTTGAGGGGTGTAGTTTCTTAGATGGGGTCACTTTTAGGGAGTTTCTCCTCTAGGGGTGCATCAGGGGGCTTCAAATGGGACATGGTGTCAAAAAACCAGTCCATAAAAATCAGCCTTCCAAAAACCATACGGCGCACCTTTCACTCTACGCCCCGCTGTGTGGCCGTACAGTAGTTTACGGTCACATATTGGGTGTTTCTGTAAACAGCAGAGTCAGGGCAATGAAGATACAATCTTGTTTGGCTGTTAACCCTTGCTTTGTTAGTGGAGAAAATGGGTTAAAATGAAAAATTTGACAAAAAAATTAAATTCTCAAATTTCCTCCCCATTTGCCAATAACTCTTGTGCAACACCTAAAGGGTTAATAATGTATGCAAAATCAGTTTTGAATACCTTGAGGGGTGTAGTTTCTTAGATGGGGTCATTTTTGGGTGGTTTATATTATGTAAGCCTCGCAAATCGACTTCAGACCTGAACTGGTCCCTAAAAATTGAGTTTTTGTAAATTTCTGAAAAATTTCAAGATTTGCTTCTAAACTTCTAAGCCTTATAACATCCCCAAAAAATAAAATATCATTCCCAAAATAATTCAAACATGAAGTAGACATATGGGGAATGTAAAGTCATCACAATTTTTTGGGGTATTACTATGTATTACAGAAGTAGAGAAACTAAAACTTTGAAATTTGCAAATTTTTCCAAATTTTTGGTAAATTAGGTATTTATTTGTGCCCAAAAAATTATTTTTTTGACTTCATTTTACCAGTGTCATGAAGTACAATATGTGACGAAAAAACAATCTCAGAATGGCCTGGATAAGTCAAAGCGTTTTAAAGTTATTAGCACTTAAAGTGACACTGGTCAGATTTCCAAAAAATGGCCTGGTCCTTAAGGTGAAAATGAGACCGGTCCTTAAGGGGTTAAACACAATGTGTCGCAGCTGAAAATGGGCAGATAAATACGGCCCAAAGAGTAGGATACATATTCCATCAAAGTTAGATGTATAGGCATACAAAATATACATTCATACGCCATGATGAAGGTCGAAAATCATCAGGCGCTATGCAAATGCACTAGGGGAGGGGGGTCCGATAGATGACTATATACCATCACCATATCCAATCGCAATACTTACAGTACAGACCAAAAGTTTGGACACACCTTCTCATTCAAAGAGTTTTCTTTATTTTCATGACTATGAAAATTGTAGATTCACACTGAAGGCATCAAAACTATGAATTAACACATGTGGAATTATATACATAACAAACAAGTGTGAAACAACTGAAAATATGTCATATTCTAGGTTCTTCAAAGTAGCCACCTTTTGCTTGGATTACTGCTTTGCACACTCTTGGCATTCTCTTGATGAGCTTCAAGAGGTAGTCCCCTGAAATGGTTTTCACTTCACAGGTGTGCCCTGTCAGGTTTAATAAGTGGGATTTCTTGCCTTATAAATGGGGTTGGGACCATCAGTTGCGTTGAGGAGAAGTCAGGTGAACACACAGCTGATAGTCCTACTGAATAGACTGTTAGAATTTGTATTATGGCAGGAAAAAAGCAGCTAAGTAAAGAAAAACGAGTGGTCATCATTACTTTAAGAAATGAAGGTCAGTCAGTCAGCCGAAAAATTGGGAAAACTTTGAAAGTAAGGGCTATTTGACCATGAAGGAGAGTGATTGGGTGCTGCGCCAGATGACCTGGCCTCCACAGTCACTGGACCTGAACCCAATCGAGATGGTTTGGGGTGAGCTGGACCGCAGAGTGAAGGCAAAAGGGCCAACAAGTGCTAAGCATCTCTGGGAACTCCTTCAAGGCTGTTGGAAGACCATTTCAGGTGACTACCTCTTGAAGCTCATCAAGAGAAGGCCAAGAGTGTGCAAAGCAGTAATCAAAGCAAAAGGTGGCTACTTTGAAGAACCTAGAATAAGACATATTTTCAGTTGTTTCACACTTGTTTGTTATGTATAGAATTCCACATGTGTTAATTCATAGTTTTGATGCCTTCATAGTCATGAAAATAAAGAAAACTCTTTGAATGAGAAGGTGTGTCCAAACTTTTGGTCTGTACTGTATATAAAACAGGTGTATGAAATGAACTCATTCAAACCATTTAGTTTGACAGTTTGAAGCCTGAAAGTCCATTCTGCCTCTTTCCGCAGTAAAAGGTTATCCGTGTCCCCCCCTCTTGGGGATGGCTTCACATGTTCAATCCCCTGGAAACTGATGCAATCAGATCTCCCTGAATGATATTTCACCACGTGTTGTGCTATGGGGGTATCATCCTGTTTAGCAATATTGGATAGGTGTTCCCCTATCTGTCTTCTGAACTCCCTCTTTGTCTTGCCCACGTATTGTTTTAAACAAATACACTTGGCCACATACACCACGCCTACAGTTTTGCAATTAATGAATGTTCTGATACTGTAGCTGCATCCCGTCACAGAACTGGCCACTGTACTGCCTTTTGTAATGGCTTTACATGCGACACAGTTGCTACACTTAAAGGTGCCAGACGGTCTTTTGGGGAGCCAGTTTTCCTTAACAGGGGTCCTAAATGTACTGTGGACCAACCTTTCCCTGAGATTACCACCTCTCCGGTAGGTGATCAGAGGATGGTCACCCACCAGGTCACCCACATCAGGGTCCGATTTCAGGATACCCCATGAGTCTTGGAGAATCTCACGTACCTCTTTCTGTGCCAAATCAAATGTCCCAATAATCCTTATTTTGTAACCACCAGTCTCATGTTTCTTGGGATAAAGAAGACTGTCCCTATTACAATTTGCCGCATGCTGATATGCTTTCTTGAGGGAGGACGCAGGATAGCCTCTCTGCATGAACCTCCTTTGGAGGTCATTTGCTGCCATGTTAAAATCCGCCCATTCAGAGCAGTTCCGTCAGGCTCTTAGATACTGGCCCTTGGGAATGCCACGTTTGGGTGGGATCGGATGTCCACTGTAATAGGGAATTTGTGGCTGTGGATTTGCGGTCTTTGGATCTGAGTGGTTCTAAGACGTCTAATTTGACTCAGAATGAGTATGTGGCTCATGATGCCTTACAAAAAGATCAGACCATTGTTATAAAGCCTTCCGATAAAGGGGGAAACATAGTGGTTCTTAAGAGCAAGGGATACATAGAAATGTGCAAATGGATTCTTGACGACAGTACATGTTATAGAAAACTGGAGAGCAATCCTACTGAAGTGTTCAAGAAGGGGTTAGTGCAGATCTCGGATAAGGGTAGACAGCAGAATCTGATTAGCAAGGCTGAGTATGCATTCTTGCTGCCTCAATATCCGGTGCTGCTATCCTTTTACAGTCTACCTAAGATCCACAAGGGGGTTTCTCCCTTGAAAGGGAGACCGATCGTATCTGGGATAGGTAGCGACAGAAAAGATCAGCATCTATGTGGACAAGATCCTGAGAGCATTTGTAGTGAGCTTGCTGTCTTACGTACGAGACTCAATGGATGTTCTAAGGCGCCTCAATGACGTACATTGCGATGAGAACACACTATTACCGAGCTTAGATGTTGAGGCTCTATACAGCTTGATCCCGCATGAAAAAGGATGTGAGGTGGTGAGAGCATTCATGACGGAAAGAGGAATACATCTCTCGCTGCATAATGAGTTTGTGGACATGCTACTACAATTTATCCTGAGACACAACATATTCACCTTTGAATGTGATATCTACCACCAGATCAGGGGGGTGGCAATGGAAAGTCCATGTGCCCCGATATACAGTTGCAAGAAAAAGTATGTGAACCCTTTGGAATGATATGGATTTCTGCACAAATTGGTCAAAAAATGTGATCTGATCTTCATCTAAGTCACAACAATAGACAATCACAGTCTGCTTAAACTAATAAAACACAAAGAATTAAATGTTACCATGTTTTTAATGAACACACCATGTAAACATTCACAGTGCAGGTGGAAAAAGTATGTGAACCCTTGGATTTAATAACTGGTTGAACCTCCTTTGGCAACAATAACTTCAACCAAACGTTTCCTGTAGTTGCAGATCAGACGTGCACAACGGTCAGGAGTAATTCTTGACCATTCCTCTTTACAGAACTGTTTCAGTTCAGCAATATTCTTGGGATGTCTGGTGTGAATCGCTTTCTTGAGGTCATGCTACAGCATCTCAATCAGGTTGAGGTCAGGACTCTGACTGGGCGACTCCAGAAGGTGTTTTTTCTTATGTTTAAGCCATTCTGTTGTTGATTTACTTGTATGCTTTGGGTCGCTGTCCTGTTGCAACACCCATCTTCTGTTGAGCTTCAGCTGTTGGACAGATGGCCTTAAGTTCTCCTGCAAAATGTCTTGATAAACTTGGAATGTAACGGACCGTTTCAGCAGACAAGGGGTTAAAAATCCGTTTAGGCGATGTGCCCCTTTCTGAGAGACAGGCACAGCTACTGCAGAACACCAACTCCCGAACTGGATACAAAATAGCACTCCAAACTGGAACCTCACGAATAGCTGCTAGCAGACGAACAGGAATCAGCTTACACTCCTGGCAATCAGTCTCCAACAGCATACAGCGGATCCCCCAATAACGAGACAAGGCTCCGTGTTGAGGGTCAAGCAGTGGTCTGAGGTCCTGGCAAACCCAGCCTGTTTTTTATTACAGTTGTTGCAATTACAGGTCCGCCCACAGGGAGGTATAAAACAACCAAGCCCATCTGGTGTACACGCCCCTAGGGGACCAGAATGAAGACTATGACATAGGACAGATGCAGCACTGTAGGATACACAGAGACAATACATCCCCACAATGCATCATGGTTTCCTCCTCTCTGCCCTGGAGACACCCGAGGCGTAATCCAATTATCTCTCAAGACAAAGAGAAATCACCAATACACATGTGGATATAACAGGACAGACATCACCATTTAAACACACAATGGGACAATGGCACAATAGAAACACACCCAGCATATTCCTCCCAAGCTGACAAGTTACACTTATTATAAATTGTTACAACTTTGTGAGTTTACATTGGCCATACATATAACTAACATCAATTTAAACAGTATAACTTGGGGACAAACCTATCCAAAATTCACTTGAATAGGTTCAGGGGTTTAAAAGTTAGTATGGGCCATAATCCTGAGGCAAGAGGCTGATAAACCGGCCTCTCCAAAACCCAGTGGCGAGGTTTTTCCTTTCGATGATAGCAATCCGTCCAGCCCCTGATGCAGCAAAGCAGCCCCAAACCATGATGCCCCCACCACCATACTTCACAGATGGGATGAGGTTTTGATGTTGGTGTGCTGTGCCTCTTTTTCTCCACACATAGTGTTGTGTGTTTCTTCCAAACAACTAAACTTTGGTTTCATTTGTCCATAGAATATTTTGCTAGTACTGCTGTGGAACATCCAGATGCTTTTGTGCAAACTGTAAACGTGCAGCAATGTTTTTTTGGACAGCAGTGGTTTCCTCTGTGGTATCCTCCCATGAAATCCCTTCTTGTCTAGTGTTTTACGTATCGTAGATTCACTAACAGTGATGTTAGCATATGCCAGAGACTTTTGTCAGTCTTTAGCTGACACTCTAGGATTCTTCTTCACTTCATTGAGCAGTCTGCGCTGTGCTCTTGCAGTCATCTTTACAGGATGGCCACTCCTAGGGAGAGTAGCAGCAGTGCTGAACTTTCTCCATTTATAGACAATTTGTCTTACCCTGGACTGATGAACAGCAAGGCTTTTGGAGATACTTTTATGACCCTTTCCAGCTTTATACAAGTCAACAATTCTTAATCGTAGGTCTTCCGAGAGCTCTTTTGTGTGAGGCATCATTCACATCAGGCAATGCTTCTTGTAAAAAGCAAACCCAGAACTGGTGTGTGTTTTTTATAGGGCAGGGCACCTGTAACCAACACTTCCAATCTCATCTCATTGATTGGACTCCAGTTGGCTGACACCTCACTCCAATTAGCTCTTGGAGATGTCATTAGTCTAGGGGTTCACATACTTTTTCCACCTGCATTGTGAATGTTTACATGGTGTGTTCAATAAAAACATGTTAACATTTAATTATTTGTGTGTAATTAGTTTAAGCAGACTGTGATTGTCTATTGTTGTGACTTAGATGAAGATCAGATCACATTTTATGACCAATTTGTGCAGAAATCCATATAATTCCAAAGGGTTCACATACTTTTTCTTGCAACTGTATGCTAACCTGTCACGGATGGTGTTTGCAGAAAACTGGAAGTCACAAATAAACAACAGACTGACTTGATCCCAAACTAAGGAACAAATGGGTAAGCCCTATAACAGCCCTAGAGCTCTCCCTGACTGCTCAACCCATGCAAAGATCTCTATGATAGATAATTGCATGCCCTCGTGCCTCGACTGTATGACACCTGGGAACCGTACAATAGTGAGGGGACGCGACCACCGGCTCCCTGCACTCAATACGGAGGAAGCCAGGGTCACCTAGAATCAAGCCAGCAGAAACACAAATAAAGGAAACAGACTTATCTGAGGAATCAGCAGTTGCAGCTTCTAGCAGTAAGCACAATCCAGGAAGTAGTATAAGCCACAAAGTGAGGCAGTATGGGAGGGGATATAAAGGGAGGCAATCAGTGTGAATAGATGACAGCTGAAGGAAGGAAAAGAGATGAGAAAGTGAAACCAAAACAAAAGAACTTCATGCAGGAGGTACAGAAGAACGTCTGTCAGAGCTTCTTAGAGCTCTGGCGGTGACAGTACCCCTCCCTCTACGAGTGGACTCCGGACATTCAGGGCCCACCTTCTCAGGATGGGACCTATGGAAAGCCCTGATAAGACGAGAGGCCTTAATATCCGCCACTGGGACCCACATCCTCTCCTCAGGACCATAACCCTCCCAATGAACAAGATACTGGAGAGAACCGCGGACAATGCGGGAACCCACAATCTCAAGATTACCATCAATCACAATCGGAGGAGGAGGCAAAGAGGAGGGTACAGTGGGTTGGACATAAGGTTTTAATAAGGACTTGTGAAAAACATTATGAATCTTCCAAGTCTGAGGAAGATCAAGATGGAAGACAACAGGATTGATGACGGACAAGATTTTGTAAGGCCCAATAAACCTAGGACCCAACTTCCAGGAGGGAACCTTCAGTTTGATATTTTTAGTAGACAACCACACCAAATCACCCACATTCAGGTCCGGACCAGGCACACGTCTCTTATCCGCCACACGCTTATATCTCTCACTCATGCTCTTTGGATTACCCTGAATCTTTTGCCAAATAGATGACAAAGACAAGGAAAATCTCTCCTCATCAGGTAAACCAGAAGACCCCTCTCCAGAGAATGTCCCAAACTGTGGATGAAACCCATATGCACCAAAAAATGGGGACTTATCAGAGGACTCCTGGTGACGGTTATTCAAAGCAAACTCAGCAAGGGACAAAAAAGAACACCAATCCTCCTGATTCTCTGTCACAAAACAGCGCAGATATGTCTCCAGATTCTGATTGACACGTTCAGAAGAGAATGACAACCGAACCCCCAAGCGAGAACAGAAAGCCTTCCAGAATCTGGAAACAAACTGCGTGCCCCTATCAGATACTATGTCTGAAGGAATGCCATGCAATTTGACAATATGATCAACAAATGTTTGCGCCAGCGTTTTAGCATTGGGTAACCCAGGAAAAGGAATGAAATGCGCCATTTTGCTAAAACGGTCCACCACCACCAGAATCACAGTCTTCCCCGAGGAACGAGGCAGTTCTGTAATGAAGTCCATGGACAAATGTGTCCAAGGACGGGAAGGAATGGGTAACGGGAGAAGAGGACCCGATGGCCGTGAATGAGGGACCTTGGCACGAGCGCAGGTCTCGCAGGCTGCCACAAAACCCTCAACCATCTTACGAAGAGCCGGCCACCAGAATCTCCGAGCAATGAGATCCACTGTGGCTCTACCCCCCGGGTGCCCAGCAACGACAGTATCGTGGTGCTCCTTAAAAACCTTGTGTCGTAAAGCGAGAGGCACAAACAACCTCCCAGGAGGACAAAGATCAGGAGCCTCTGCCTAGGCTGCCTGAACCTCTGCCTCCAATTCAGGATAAAGAGCAGAGACGACCACCCCTTCAGCCAAAATGGGATCCGGGTCTTCAAAGTTCCCCCCTCCCGGAAAACAACGTGACAGGGCATCAGCCTTCACATTCTTAACCCCAGGGCGGAACGTAACAACAAAATTAAACCTTGAAAAGAACAAAGACCATCTGGCCTGTCTCGGGTTCAGACGCTTGGCTGACTCCAAGTAGGCCAGATTCTTATGGTCGGTAAACACGGTAATAGGGTGTCTGGCTCCCTCAAGCCAATGGCGCCATTCCTCAAAAGCTAACTTGATGGCCAACAACTTCCTATCTCCCACATCGTAATTTCTCTCTGCGGAGGAGAGTTTCTTAGAGAAAAAGGCACATGGTTTCCATTTGGCAGGAGAGGGACCCTGAGACAAGACCGCACCCACACCCACCTCAGAAGCGTCCACCTCAACAATGAAGGGCAGAGAGACATCAGGTTGTACCAAGATGGTAGCGGAAGCAAAACTCTCTTTGATACTAGAAAAGACCTTACGCGCATCTACCGACCAGGAGGAAAAATCTACCCCCTTTTTTGTCATATCAGTGAGTGGCTTAACAACAGAGGAATAATTCAAAATGAACTTCCTGTAATAATTGGCAAACCCCAAAAAGCGCATCAGCGCCTTCTGATTCTCAGGAAGCTCCCAAGCAAGCACAGTGCGGACCTTCTCGGGGTCCATGCGAAAACCAGAAGCGGAGAGAAGAAAACCCAGAAATTGGATTTCTGGAACTGCAAACACACATTTCTCCAGTTTAGCGTACAATTTATTCTCCCGCAGAATGAGCAAGACCTGACGTAGATGGTCCCTATGAGTTTTGAAATCAGGAGAAAAAATCTAAATGTCATCTAGATACACTAGTACAAATTTCCCCATTAAATGATAAAAAATGCTGTTCACAAAATGTTGGAAGACGGCTGGAGCATTCATCAAACCAAAAGGCATAACCAACTTCTCGAAATGGCCCTCAGGGGTATTGAAGGCCGTCTTCCATTCATCCCCTTCCCTGACCCTGACCAGGTTGTATGCCCCTCTTAAATCCAACTTAGAAAAAACTTTAGCCCCAACAATCTGGTTAAACAGGTCCGGGATCAGAGGAAGCGGATAAGGGTCACGAATTGTGATACTGTTCAGCTCCCTGAAATCCAGACATGGTCTTAAAGAACCATCTTTTTTCTTAACAAAGAAAAAACCAGCGGCAACAGGTGACTTCGAGGGTCGGATGTGTCCCTTTCTCAGGCTCTCAGAGATATAAGTACGCATAGCGACCCTTTCAGGTTGGGAGAAATTGTATAAACGAGATTTAGGCAGCTTGGCGCCTGGGATGAGATTAATAGGGCAATCGTACTCCCGGTGAGGGGGCAGCTCCTGGAGACCACTCTCTGAAAACACATCCGAAAATTCAGAGAGAAAAGATGGTACAGTCTGTGGCGAAAATAACCTCGCCACTGGGTTTTGGAGGGGCCGTTTTGCCAGCCTCTTGCCTCAGGATTATGGCCTATACTAACTTTAAAGGAGAAGACAGACCGGTCTCACAGCTTAATTCTGTGGAACTGTTTTGGGCAGGAAAGCCATGCTTGCGGTCGGCCAAATGTGACTTCCATGGAATTCGGGAACCCCTGCTCGGATCTGGGTGATTTTTGGATATGTTGTTCACGCAGATCAGAGCTATCCATGGATGTATACATTATGGGGATATGTGGGGTTTTGAGGTGTGTGCCAGAACCATCTGTCTTTACTGTAAGGGTTGTGACATTGTATGTTTAAATGGTGATTTCTGTCCAGTTGTCCCCACATGTGTATTGGCGATTCCCCTTTGTCCTGAGAGATAATTGAATTGCTCCTCGGGTGTCTCCAGGGCAGAGAGGAGGAAACCATGATGCATTGTGGGGATGTATTGTGTCTGCGTATCCTGAATTGCTGCATATCTGTCCTGTGTCACAGTTTTCCATCTGGTCCCCTAGGGGAGTGTCCACCAGATGGGGACCTGCATAAATACGGGCGGGTAGCCCTCAATAAAGAGTTCCTATTTTACATTCAACATAGAGCCTCGTCTCATGTGTGTGGGGATTGTGTCTATTACTCCTAGCTCTTGTAAGAGCTGTTCCTGTTCCTGGTTCCTGTGGTGGTATCGGTGTCGAGCGGAGTGCTTGGAGGCATGGAGAGCATCCATCAACGGAGGTACCCGGTCGGGTGTCAGGAGATCCGTTACATTGGTGGCAAGCGGCGGGATCGTTCCCACAGCCAGAAGGACAGCTACAGGAGACACCATTCCATGGATTTTACAATTTGAGGGCAACGCATGTCCTAGTACAGCGACCCTGACAGCACCAGAATGGAAACAGCAGTGGCGTACGATGAGGGTGTCATGGATGACCGAGATGCAGTCCGCAAAGGCATCTGGTACCAGGCACTGGGTATTGTGGAGTATATGCGGGACGAGAGACTCCCCACGGAAGACCAGCGGTTGCAGAAGCGAGTAGCCCTGCGGATGCCCTTCCTGGGAGAGCAGCCCCGGGAGAAATGGGTAAAGAAATTGAAAGCAATAAATGACAAAAAGAAAGCATATAAAACACTAAAACAGGAGGGTAGCACGGAAGCACTGAAAAACTATAAGGAAAAAAACAGAACATGTAAAAAACAAATAAAAGCGGCCAAACTAGAGACCGAGAGATTAATTGCCAAAGAGAGTAAAACTAACCCTAAAATGTTCTTCAATTATATAAATGTTAAAAAGTATAAATCTGAAGGTGTCGGCCCTTTAAAGAGTAATGAGGGGGGATTCGCAGAGAGCGACGAGGAGAAAGCAAAGCTGTTAAATATTTTTTTCTCCAGTGTATTCACTGAGGAATATAAACTATCAGATGAAAAGCTGAATGTTGAAATAAATTCGCCATTAAAAGTGTCCTGTCTGACCCAGGAAGAAGTACAACAGCGACTTAAAAAGATCAAAATAGACAAATCGCCAGGACCGGATGGCATACACCCCCGTATCCTAAGGGAATTAAGTAATGTCATAGCCAGACCCTTATTTCTGATATTTGCGGACTCTATACTGACAGGGAATGTCCCACAGGATTGGCGCATGGCAAATGTGGTGCCAATATTCAAAAAGGGTCCAAAAACAGAGCCTGGAAACTATAGGCCGGTAAGTTTAACATCTGTTGTGGGTAAACTGTTTGAAGGTTTTCTTAGAGATGCTATGTTAGAGCATCTCAACGGAAATAAGCAAATAACGCCATATCAGCATGGCTTCGTGAGGGATCGGTCATGCCAAACTAATTTAATCAGTTTCTATGAGGAGGTAAGTTCTAGACTTGACAGCGGCGAATCAATGGTTGTCGTATATCTGGACTTCTCCAAAGCATTTGACGCTGTACCACATAAAAGGTTAGTATATAAAATGAGAATGCTTGGACTGGGAGAAAACGTCTGTAAGTGGGTAAGTAACTGGCTCAATGATAGAAAACAGAGGGTGGTTATTAACGGTACATACTCAGATTGGGTCACTGTCACTAGTGGAGTACCTCAGGGGTCAGTATTGGGCCCTATTCTCTTCAATATATTTATTAATGATCTTGTAGAAGGCTTGCATAGTAAAATATCATCTCTCGCAGATGACAATAAACTGTGTAAAGTAATTAACACTGAAGAGGACAGTATACTACTACAGAGGGATCTGGATAGATTGGAGGCTTGGGCAGATAAGTGGCAGATGAGGTTTAACACTGACAAATGTAAGGTTATGCACATGGGAAGAAATAATGCAAGTCACCCGTACATACTAAATGGTAAAACACTCGGTAACACTGACATGGAAAAGGATCTAGGAATTTTAATAAACAGCAAAGTAAGCTGCAAAAAACAGTGTCAGGCAGCTTCTGCCAAGGCCAATAGGATAATGGGTTGCATCAAAAGGGGCATAGATGCCCGTGATGAGAACATATTCCTACTACTTTACAAATCATTAGTCAGACCACACATGGAGTACTGTGTACAGTTCTGGGCTCCAGTGAACAAGGCAGACATAGCAGAGCTGGAGAGGGTCCAGAGGAGGGCAACTAAAGTAATAACTGGAATGGGGCAACTACAGTACCCTGAAAGATTATCAAAATTAGGGTTATTCACGTTAGAAAAAAGACGACTGAGGGGAGATCTAATTACTATGTATAAATATATCAGGGGTCAGTACAGAGATCTATCCCATCATCTATTTATCCCCAGGACTGTGACTGTGACGAGGGGACATCCTCTGCGTCTGGAGGAAAGAAGGTTTGTACACAAACATAGAAAAGGATTCTTTACGATAAGAGCAGTGAGACTATGGAACTCTCTGCCTGAGGAGGTGGTGAGAAGTGTAAAAAGTGGCCTGGTCTTTCAGGGTGTTTAAGCACTGGGGGCTGAGGTGGTTAAGCAGACTGTGATTGTCTATTGTTGTGACTTAGATGAAGATCAGATCACATTTTATGACCAATTTGTGCAGAAATCCATATAATTCCAAAGGGTTCACATACTTTTTCTTGCAACTGTATGCTAACCTGTCACGGATGGTGTTTGCAGAAAACTGGAAGTCACAAATAAACAACAGACTGACTTGATCCCAAACTAAGGAACAAATGGGTAAGCCCTATAACAGCCCTAGAGCTCTCCCTGACTGCTCAACCCATGCAAAGATCTCTATGATAGATAATTGCATGCCCTCGTGCCTCGACTGTATGACACCTGGGAACCGTACAATAGTGAGGGGACGCGACCACCGGCTCCCTGCACTCAATACGGAGGAAGCCAGGGTCACCTAGAATCAAGCCAGCAGAAACACAAATAAAGGAAACAGACTTATCTGAGGAATCAGCAGTTGCAGCTTCTAGCAGTAAGCACAATCCAGGAAGTAGTATAAGCCACAAAGTGAGGCAGTATGGGAGGGGATATAAAGGGAGGCAATCAGTGTGAATAGATGACAGCTGAAGGAAGGAAAAGAGATGAGAAAGTGAAACCAAAACAAAAGAACTTCATGCAGGAGGTACAGAAGGGGATTGTGTCTATTACTCCTAGCTCTTGTAAGAGCTGTTCCTGTTCCTGGTTCCTGTGGTGGTATCGGTGTCGAGCGGAGTGCTTGGAGGCACGGAGAGCATCCATCAACGGAGGTACCCGGTCGGGTGTCAGGAGATCCGTTACATTGGTGGCAAGCGGCGGGATCGTTCCCACAGCCAGAAGGACAGCTACAGGAGACACCATTCCATGGATTTTACAATTTGAGGGCAACGCATGTCCTAGTACAGCGACCCTGACAGCACCAGAATGGAAACAGCAGTGGCGTACGATGAGGGTGTCATGGATGACCGAGATGCAGTCCGCAAAGGCATCTGGTACCAGGCACTGGGTATTGTGGAGTATATGCGGGACGAGAGACTCCCCACGGAAGACCAGCGGTTGCAGAAGCGAGTAGCCCTGCGGATGCCCTTCCTGGGAGAGCAGCCCCGGGAGAAATGGGTAAAGAAATTGAAAGCAATAAATGACAAAAAGAAAGCATATAAAACACTAAAACAGGAGGGTAGCACGGAAGCACTGAAAAACTATAAGGAAAAAAACAGAACATGTAAAAAACAAATAAAAGCGGCCAAACTAGAGACCGAGAGATTAATTGCCAAAGAGAGTAAAACTAACCCTAAAATGTTCTTCAATTATATAAATGTTAAAAAGTATAAATCTGAAGGTGTCGGCCCTTTAAAGAGTAATGAGGGGGGATTCGCAGAGAGCGACGAGGAGAAAGCAAAGCTGTTAAATATTTTTTTCTCCAGTGTATTCACTGAGGAATATAAACTATCAGATGAAAAGCTGAATGTTGAAATAAATTCGCCATTAAAAGTGTCCTGTCTGACCCAGGAAGAAGTACAACAGCGACTTAAAAAGATCAAAATAGACAAATCGCCAGGACCGGATGGCATACACCCCCGTATCCTAAGGGAATTAAGTAATGTCATAGCCAGACCCTTATTTCTGATATTTGCGGACTCTATATTGACAGGGAATGTCCCACAGGATTGGCGCATGGCAAATGTGGTGCCAATATTCAAAAAGGGTCCAAAAACAGAGCCTGGAAACTATAGGCCGGTAAGTTTAACATCTGTTGTGGGTAAACTGTTTGAAGGTTTTCTTAGAGATGCTATGTTAGAGCATCTCAACGGAAATAAGCAAATAACGCCATATCAGCATGGCTTCGTGAGGGATCGGTCATGCCAAACTAATTTAATCAGTTTCTATGAGGAGGTAAGTTCTAGACTTGACAGCGGCGAATCAATGGTTGTCGTATATCTGGACTTCTCCAAAGCATTTGACGCTGTACCACATAAAAGGTTAGTATATAAAATGAGAATGCTTGGACTGGGAGAAAACGTCTGTAAGTGGGTAAGTAACTGGCTCAATGATAGAAAACAGAGGGTGGTTATTAACGGTACATACTCAGATTGGGTCACTGTCACTAGTGGAGTACCTCAGGGGTCAGTATTGGGCCCTATTCTCTTCAATATATTTATTAATGATCTTGTAGAAGGCTTGCATAGTAAAATATCATCTCTCGCAGATGACACTAAACTGTGTAAAGTAATTAACACTGAAGAGGACAGTATACTACTACAGAGGGATCTGGATAGATTGGAGGCTTGGGCAGATAAGTGGCAGATGAGGTTTAACACTGACAAATGTAAGGTTATGCACATGGGAAGAAATAATGCAAGTCACCCGTACATACTAAATGGTAAAACACTCGGTAACACTGACATGGAAAAGGATCTAGGAATTTTAATAAACAGCAAAGTAAGCTGCAAAAAACAGTGTCAGGCAGCTTCTGCCAAGGCCAATAGGATAATGGGTTGCATCAAAAGGGGCATAGATGCCCGTGATGAGAACATATTCCTACTACTTTACAAATCATTAGTCAGACCACACATGGAGTACTGTGTACAGTTCTGGGCTCCAGTGAACAAGGCAGACATAGCAGAGCTGGAGAGGGTCCAGAGGAGGGCAACTAAAGTAATAACTGGAATGGGGCAACTACAGTACCCTGAAAGATTATCAAAATTAGGGTTATTCACGTTAGAAAAAAGACGACTGAGGGGAGATCTAATTACTATGTATAAATATATCAGGGGTCAGTACAGAGATCTATCCCATCATCTATTTATCCCTAGGACTGTGACTGTGACGAGGGGACATCCTCTGCGTCTGGAGGAAAGAAGGTTTGTACACAAACATAGAAAAGGATTCTTTACGATAAGAGCAGTGAGACTATGGAACTCTCTGCCTGAGGAGGTGGTGATGGTGAGTACAATAAAGGAATTCAAGAGGGGCATGGATGTGTTTCTGGAGCGTAATAATATTACAGGCTATAGCTACTAGAGAGGGGTCGTTGATCCAGGGAGTTATTCTGATTGCCTGATTGGAGTCGGGAAGGAATTTTTTATTCCCCTAAAGTGAGGAAAATTGGCTTCTACCTCACAGGGTTTTTTTGCCTTCCTCTGGATCAACTTGCAGGATAACAGGCCGAACTGGATGGACAAATGTCTTTTTTCGGCCTTATGTACTAAGTTACTATGTTACCTAGCATGGCAGGAGCTGTGGCTGGAAGATGCCTACCAGGCGCTCTGGTGGTATGGGGCACAGTACCTACCCAGGACAGCTGAGCATGACAAGCCAAAGGGAGAGGAGTTTGATGGTCCTAGGTTGTTATGGGAGACTTTTTCAGAGCTGGAGTTTGGGAGCCCTACACAAGCCCGGTTCAGGGACCTCTTTTAAGGGCTGGAGAGCAGGTATGACTGGGACGACACTCATGAGATTGAGCAGGACCTGGTCCACCTGGTGACCCGGGAGATGGAGCTGGAACAGGGCTACCAGCAGCTGTTCCACTTCAGTGAGAAGGCTCAGCAGGAGAGCAGAGTGACAGACCCAGAGCCAGACCTCTTCAGCTGGGAAGATATTGTGGAGTTTTTCTGGGAAGAACCCCAGGGTGCGGGTGGAGATGGGACCGAGGTCTCTCCACTGGTCCTGCAGGAAATTAGGAGCCCAGTCTCCATTCCCCAGCGGTAGGCTGAGTTACAGGGGGCCGAGACAGTCGGTCCTGTCCCCCAGCGGCAATGTGATTTATTGGGAATTGGGAGCCCAGTCTCCATTTCCCAGCGGCAGGCGGAGTTACAGGGGGCAGAGACAGTCGGTCCTGTCCCCCAGTGGCAGAGTGTCCAGCAGGGAATAGAGAGCCCAGTCTCCTTTCCCCAGCAGCAGGACACTGTATTGGGAGCGGAGACGGTCGTTCGCCCTCCCCAGCGGCTGGAAGTATGTATGGGAGAGGAGCTTGTTACCCCCTCTCCCCAGCGGCAGGTTATCGCACCAGGGGGAGACAGTAAGCCCCACAACAGTGCAGATGGGACCGTGGTCTCTGCACTTACAGCACAGGGGGTAGCGACAGTCGGTCCTGTCCACCAGCAACAGGGCTGTTTAGCCAAAGGGGAGACAGTCGGTCTCCCCCTCCAACAACCAGACTCCAACCAGGCTTCTTCTGTGGTAGCGCTGGCACCAGGGCAGAGTACCGCTGATCCCTGCCCACAAAGCAACCTCCACTCCAAGCCAGGGAGCAACACAGAGACCGGGAGTACCAGCTACCAATATAACCTTGGTGGATTCACTGGACAGAGACAGGCTACCAAATTCAACAGGTCCAGTATTTGGTTGTGGGTGGGCTGCCAGACTAACTCAGGTACCGACCGGCATGAGGTCAGGTATCTGGTTAGTCTTCCCTGGGAGGGGGAGATGTGTGGCGAAAATAACCTCGCCACTGGGTTTTGGAGGGGCCTGTTTGCCAGCCTCTTGCCTCAGGATTATGGCTCATACTAACTTTAAAGGAGAAGACACACCGGCCGCACAGCTTAAATCTGTGAAACTGTTTTGGGCAGGAAAGTCATGCTTGCGGTCGGCCAAATCTGACTTCCATGGAATTCGGGAACCCCTGCTCGGATCTGGGTGATTTTTGGATATGTTGTTCACCCAGATCAGAGCTATCCATGGATGTATACATTATGGGGATATGTGGAGTTTTGAGGTGTGTGCCAGAACCATCTGTCTTTGGACTTGTATTGTATGTTATATGAGGGTACCTAGATAGCTAATTTTATTGTATTCGTGTAGTCTGAGTGCCATTCACCTAATAATATGCTCTTAGACTTGAGCTATCTGGGGATATGTTAAATGTCTGTGTTTACTGTAAGGGTTGTGACATTGGTGATTTCCCTTTGTCCTGAGAGATAATTGAATTGCTCCTCGGGTGTCTCCAGGGCAGAGAGGAGGAAACCATGATGCATTGTGGGGATGTATTGTGTCTGTGTATCCTGAATTGCTGCATATCTGTCCTGTGTCACAGTCTTCCATCTGGTCCCCTAGGGGAGTGTCCACCAGATGGGGACCTGCATAAATACGGGCGGGTAGCCCTCAATAAAGAGTTCCTATTTTACATTCAACATAGAGCCTCGTCTCATGTGTGTGGGGATTGCTATATGTGTATACTCCCCTGGCTATTACTCCTAGCTCTTGTAAGAGCTGTTCCTGTTCCTGGTTCCTGTGGTGGTATCTGTGTCGAGCGGAGTGCTTGTAGGCACTGGGAGCATCCATCAACGGAGGTACCCGGTCGGGGTGTCAGGAGATCCGTTACACAGTCTTAGTGGAAACCTCTGAAAGAGACGCCGATAGGTAATTCTCTCTGCAAAAGTCACTCCAACCATTTATTTGCCTCGCTTGCCAATCAATGGTGGGGTTATGTTTAGTGAGCCAGGGTAGCCCCAACACTAGAGGAGTAGGTAATCCGCTTAGGACGAAACATGACACATCCTCAACATGAGCATCACCCACAGTCAAACGGATATTGTGAACTATGCCCTTTAACGATTTTTGAGAAAGTGGAGCGGAATCGATAGCAAACACAGGTATGTCCTTTCCCAAAGTGCATACCTGGAAACCATGTGTTATAGCAAATTGATTATCAATGAGATTGACAGCTGCTCCACTATCTACAAAAATCTCACAAACAATGTTCTTGCTATCTAGCGCCACCCTGGCAGGCAGGACAAAACGGGAACTACAAGCAAACGGAAAAGCTTCAATTTCTGCATCTGCCTTGCCAATAGTAACAGATGGAACGTTTTTAGAGGACTTTTTTCTTTTTGTTTCTATATTACCCTCAAAAAACTCCCTGAATCTTCTAGAGGGGCAAACATTTGCCAAATGATTTATACCTCCACAACAGAAACAAACCCTCCTCTGAGAACGGAATCCTTTATTGTTAGAGGCAAGCAAACCCAGCTGCATGGGCTCCTGCTCAGAGGGGATTGAGAGAGACTGAGGTCCCTGAGCACTGAATGAGACAGCCCCACTGTCCTTGGACTGAATATGACAGGAAGGAGTGATCTCTCCTCTCTCTCTAAGACGCCTGTCAATACGAACAGCCCGAGACATGGCAGACTCCAAGGAGGTAGGTCTCTCATGAAAGGCAAACGCATCTTTCAATCCCTCCGAAAGACCATGGCAAAATTGACTTCGGAGTGCAGCATCATTCCAACCAGAATCAGCTGCCCATCTCCGAAATTCTGAACAGTATATTTCTGCGGACTGTCTACCCTGGGATAAAAAACGCAGTTTAGATTCAGCCAGAGCAATATGATCCGAATCATCATATATCTGACCCAGGGCTACAAAAAATTAATCCGCCGATCGGAGGGGCCGTGCCCCCACCAGTAGCGAAAAGGCCCAAGACTGAGCGTTATCCCTGAGCAGCGAGATGATGATCCCCACCCTCTGCTCCTCATCACCAGAGGAATGGGGAAGTAGGCGAAAATGGAGTTTGCAAGCCTCTCTAAACCGAACAAAATTCTCACTACCCCCGGAGAACGTATCCGGAAGCGAGATCTTAGGCTCAGAACAAACTCCATGAACGCAAGCAGAACCGGTCACCTTAAACTGAGAGACAGTTTTACAGAGATCTGCTACCTCCAGTGAAAGACCCTGCACGCGGTTAATCAAGGCTGAAACCGGATCCATGCTTAAGACGGTTTTGGTGGTTTATAATGTCACGGATGGTGTTTGCAGAAAACTGGAAGTCACAAATAAACAACAGACTGACTTGATCCCAAACTAAGGAACAAATGGGTAAGCCCTATAACAGCCCTAGAGCTCTCCCTTACTGCTCAGCCCATGCAAAGATCTCTATGATAGATAATTGCATGCCCTCGTGCCTCGACTGTATGACACCTGGGAACCCTACAATAGTGAAGGGACACGACCACCGGCTCCCTGCACTCAATACGGAGGAAGCCAGGGTCACCTAGAATCAAGACAGCAGAAACACAAGTAAAGGAAACAGACTTATCTGAGGAATCAGCAGTTGCAGCTTCTAGCAGTAAGCACAATCCAGGAAGTAGTATAAACCACAAAGTGAGGCAGTATGGGAGGGGATATAAAGGGAGGCAATCAGTGTGAATAGATGACAGCTGAAGGAAGGAAAAGAGATGAGAAAGTGAAACCAAAACAAAAGAACTTCATGCAGGAGGTACAGAAGAATGTCTGTCAGAGCTTCTTATAGCTCTGGCGGTGACATAACCTCTACCTGGGCTGGTGGGAGAAGGGGGTTGTATTTGGGGAATCGATGGACCTCATCCATCTTGTTATGGAGGAGATTCATTGACGATATATTTATCTTCTGGAGAGGCACGAGTAGGGATTTTGAGCAGGGCCGGATTAACGTAGGGGCTGATGGAGCTGCAGCGCCAGGCCCCTACCATAAAATAGGCCCATCCGCCAGCCAAAAGGCCGTCGGGAGCGGCCAGCGCTAAAAGTCCTCTGTTGTACACAGCGCAGCGTCACACAGCGCACAGACAATGCAGAGACGCTCACCTCACGCTGGCAGCAGGGAGCCTGAGGGAGGGACTCGGGAGGAGCGTAATATGATCCTAGAGTGGAGCTGCTTCTGCCAGCCCCTCCCCTCCCCCCCCACCAACCAATCAGAGCTGAGGCAAGGCAAGCACTAGCAGCTCTGAGTCGTCTGAGTAGTACAGGAGGGAGTCTAAGAATAGAAATGAATCGAATGAGTCTCAGGTTAAAAGAATCTAAAGATCCGATTAGTTAGCGACTCATTCGATTCTTTGAGTTAAAGAGGATCTCTCTGCACTTACTATTATCCCCGGGCGCCGCTTCGTTCTCCTGCTATGTCCTCCGGTATCTCCGTTCCCTAAGTTATGGTAGGCGGAGTCTGCCCTAGCGCTGGCCAATCGCATTGCAGAGCTCACAGCCTGGGAGAAAATAACCTCCCAGGCTGTGAGCTCTGCGCTGCGATTGGCCAGCGCTAGGGCAGACTCCGCCTACCATAACTTAGGGACTGGTATCTCCGCCTACTATAACTTAGTGAGCGGAGATACCGGAGGGCATAGCAGGAGAACGGAGCGGCGCCCGGGGATAATAGTAAGTGCAGTGAGATCCCCGGGCGCCGCTCTACATATCTGTATAGTTAGTTCATAGGGTAAGAATCGGTGAAAGGTCCTCTTTAAAAGAGCCGTGAGTCAGAGTCTAGAACAGGTTACACAGAGGCTAGATTACAGGTTGAATTAACCCTTTAGGATCAAATTGGCTTCTCAGGAGATATATATGTTAAAGGCATCTCGTTCAGTAGCTATATAACTAAGGGTGGGTTCACATCTCCTTTATGGATTCCGTTAAGTGGGGACTGTGGGGACTATTTTATTATCAGCCAGTGACTGTGTTACTGTAATACTGTTATCAATTCAGCACATAGTTCTCCCTGTGCGTGCATTCACATTTCACTTCACTTGGTTCGTTGTACTACTGTCAGTGTCAGACTGTTGTCACTTTGGGTAACAATGCACAACAGACAACAATGCACACCACAGTGACAGCTCCTGACTCCTGTCCTGAGTCCTGTCCGGCGTCAGCCTCAGCTTCCCTTCACTATCACTATAATCAATCACTCTTCCTGATCCTGACTCACTCATTAGAGAGCTGAAGAGCCAACTGAGCCAGCAGCAGCAAGTGAATCGAAAGGATAGCATCTGCACATGCGCACCGGCACCTAGAGTCCTCGGTTCACTTGCGAGTCTGCTCAGCAGTCAGTGACTCAGCAAGTGAACCGAAGATCCGATTCATGAACCGATTTATCTGAAAGATCCGAACTTCCCATCACTACTGAGGTCATATCCGGCAGGCCGCGGCATTACAGGAACAGCACCAGCTGCTCTGACATCCTACCACCGGATATACGTCACAGGATATCCGGCGGCAGGACGTCAGAGCAGCTGGTGCGGTTCCTGTAATGCCGCGGCCCGCCGGATATGACCTCAGTGCGCCCGCGGTTATCCCTCCTGCACGCTGCACTGTGTACAACCTGCTCAGCAGTTTCGACCAGCACACGGCCCACAGCGTTCAGCCACACCAGCTCGCGAGACAGCAGGAGCTTCTGGAGCAGGGCAGGTATCAGATAAACTCATCCAGTTGGAAGGGAGGGCAATCATAGTGCTGTTATGATTTATGGACACAGCTCTCAGCATGCTTAGCCAGCCTTCTATCTGGCTTTGCATCTTGAGAGTCACAGTCCACAGACTGTTTCTGAGCCTGTGGACTGTGACTCTCAAGAAGCACAGCCAGAAAGAAGGCTGGCTAAGCATGCTGAGAGCTGTGTCCATAAATCATAACAGCACTATGAAAATTACTGACTGGCTAAGCATGCTGAGAGCTCAGTCTAAATAACATAACACATTAAAGAAATTACTGTTTCTAGCTGCTAGTCCACAGCAGCTAGAAACAGTAATTTCTTTAAAGGGATTCTGTCACCAGGTTTGACCCGTCAGCTAAAAATATGCTGATGTTCAGGGCGTCTTCACGATTCCTAATGTGGGCTTATAAATGTCATCTGTGGGCTTATTTAGCTCAAAAACAGCTATTACTAACCTGTCAGTCAAACAAATAAGGTGCCCAAGGGGATGTTAATGGATGCAAGGTGCCGGCCGCACCAACCGCCGTTTGTGCCCAGCGCCGCCTTTCCGGACTTCTGCGCCGCCTCCTAATCCTCTGTGCCGCCTCTCGCTCTCCCTCCCTCCCCCCTTCTTCTGCTGTAAGATCTCGCGCTTGCGCACAGGGCTCTGCCTGATGCGCCCGTGCGGACCTCTCCATTTGGCTTCTTACAGCGAAGTGCGCATGCGCCGGCACTTCGCTCAACCCCTGTATGCGCGAGATCTTACAGCAGGAGGAGGGGGGAGGGAGAGCGAGAGGCGGCACAGAGGATTAGGAGGCGGCGCAGAAGTCTGGAAAGGCGGCGCTGGGCACAAACGGCGGCGGGTGCGGCCGGCACCTTGCATCCATTAACTTCCCCTTAGGCACCTTATTTGTTAGACTGACAGGTTAGTAAAAGCTGTTTTTTAGCTAAATAAGCCCACAGATGACATTTATGAGCCCACATTAGGAATCGTGAAGACGCCCTGAACATCAGCATATTTTTAGCTGACAGGGGTGAAACCTGGTGACAGAATCCCTTTAATGTGTTATGTTATTTAGACACAGCTCTCAGCATGCTTAGCCAGCCTTCTATCTGACTGGCTAAGCATGCTGAGTGCTGTGTCCATAAATCATAACACAGCTCTATGAAAATTACTGTTTCTAACTGCTGTTGTCCACAGTCCACAGCAGCTAGAAAACAGTAATCTTCATAGTCATGTTAAATGATCACTATAGTGTCAGGAAAACAAAGCGGTTTTCCTGACACTATAGTGCCCTGAGGGTGCCCCCACCCTCAGGGTCCCCCTCCCGTGGTCCCCCTCCATGTTGCCAAGATAGACGCCAAATGAAGGGGTAGTTGCAGGAACAAAATACTTTAATGGTATCGATAAAATATATATGTAATTAAGACACTGAGTGCAGTTCCATAAAAAGGCCCAGCAAAATCCTCAGCACCAGGCCCATGATGCTCTTAATCCGGCCCTGATTTTGAGGGATTTGTATCCTCATTGAATGTGAATGATTTGGGATTCTATTTCACACATGAGATCAGTGATACCCACCTCACATTCCTGGACCTCTCCATAAGTGTCAAACAGTCGAGAAAAATAGTCACCAAGATGTTCCGCAAATTCACAGCCACGAATTCCCTATTACAGTGGGACAGTGGACATCCGATCCCACTTAAATGTGGTATTCCCAAAGGCCAGTATCTAAGCGCCCGACGGAACTTCTCTGAATGGGTGGATTTTAACATGGCAGCAAATGACCTCCAAAGGAGGTTCATGCAGAGAGGCTATCCTGCGTCCTCCCTCAAGAAAGCATATCAGCATGCGGCAAGTTGTAATAGGGACAGTCTCCTTTATCCCAAGAAACGTGAGATTGGGGGTGACAAAATAAGGATTATTGGGACATTTGATTTGGCACACAAAGAGGTACGTGATTTACACACATGGTCTCTCATCGATCGTCTGACACATGCTGGAGATGTGGTAATGCTACAGGCTCCTTATCACATATATGGTTTACATGCCCAGCAATAACGGCCTTCTGGAAAAAAAAAAGAGACAATGAAAAAAGTATGTAATACTAGGCTTAAGATTCAACTTGAACACATTATTCTAGCATGAACCACATATACCTATAAACCTTCCAAACTAAATCTGGTAACACATCTCATTGCGGCAGCAAAAACCTTAATTCCCTTGCATTGGTTGAGTTCAGACCCACTCACCCACCAAGAATGGATGCAGAAAGTAGACCAAATATGTACGTTTGAGGAAATCTCAGCGTATAATAACAGAACCAGAGACAAATACCTCAAAACCTGGTCACCATGGCGCTCCTTCCGCTTGTGGAGGCCGTAGTTTTTCATGACCTTTCCTTGCATATCACTAACCAAACAGTGAAAATAGCTCTCAGACAATTAAGTCATACATCCTCACAACTGCATACTGGTCAACCCCCCCCCCCCCACTCCCTCCCCTCCCCCACTTTCCTTACCTTAGTGTACATCTTTCAACCAGTTATGTCACTAACCCATGCGCATGACCCTAGAGGTCATAACAGTTATACAATTATCTACAACTGTTGAAACTTGATTGTATCTTGAATTTTTCTTTTGCTAAAGCATGAAAAAGAAAAAGAAAGAATTTACAAAGAGGCACGTGAGATTCTCCAAGACTCATGGGGTATCCTGAAATCGGACCCTAATGCTGGTGACCTGGTGGGTGACCATCCTCTGATCACCTACCGGAGAGGTGGTAATCTCAGGGATAGGTTGGTCTACAGTACATTTAGGACCCCTGTTAAGGAAAACTGGCTCCCCAAAAGACCGTCTGGCACCTTTACGTGTGGCAACTGTGTCGCATGTAAAGCCATTACAAAAGGCAGTACAGTGGCCAGTTCTGTGACGGGATGCAGCTACAGTATCAAAACATTCATTAATTGCAAAACTGTAGGCGTGGTGTATGTGGCCACGTGTATTTGTTTAAAACAATACGTGGGCAAGACAAAGAGGGAGTTCAGAAGACGGATAGGGGAACACCTATCCAATATTGCTAAACAGGATGATACCCCCATAGCACAACACGTGGTGAAATATCATTCAGGGAGATCTGATTGCATCAGTTTCCAGGGGATTGAACATGTGAAGCCGTCCCCAAGAGGGGGGGACACGGATAACCTTTTACTGCGGAAAGAGGCAGAATGGACTTTCAGGCTTCAAACTGTCAAACTAAATGGTTTGAATGAGTTCATTTCATACACCTGTTTTATAAATAATCATTTTTATTGATTTTGTAATAAAGCGTATAACACCATACAGTAACAGAAATTACAGAACATGCTGAAAGATAGAGAACTGTAAGAACACTATAAACAGTGTAAGTGAGGGTGAGGCACAGGACCCTCCGCGAGCCTCAAAGAGGTAACAATCACTCAGGATGTGGAGCAGTAATCGGAATAACAATGAACTTATGTTCCGTTAATAAAGTCTAAAATATAAGTATAAAACTCACGGTAAAGGGGGAGGGAAGTTGAGCAGCACAGCAGCCTGACCGAACTCATGAGTATAGTTTTTGTTCATGGCTTGTATTGAGAATGCAACCTCCAAGGGGACTAAGTTTTATCCCTAAGGGTCGAGTTCAACACTGAATCACGGAGAAGTTTCTCTTATTTACACGTTGCGTTCAGAGTTTGGATCACCTCTGTGAACGTCGGTGGGCTCACTCCTTTCCAATGTCTTGTGATTAATAATTTAGCGCTAAGTAAAATATGTCCTATAATGCGCCTGTGGTCATAGGGAAAATCATCAATGTGAAGGAACAAAAGTGCTAAGGCAGGAGATGGGGCCACGCGGAAACCAGTAATTTGCATAATCAATTTGAAGATTGATCGCCAATATGTAGTAAGTTTTGGACACGACCAGAGAATGTGAAGAAGAGATCCAGTGTTGCCACACTCCCGCCAGCAGCAAGCTGATGCTCCTGGATACATGAGGCTTAGACGGTAAGGGGTAAAGTACCATCTAAGCAGGGTTTTAATCCCAGCCTCATAATGTGTAACACATTTAAATGTAGACCCAATAAAGCGAACTGCCTCAGTCCACCCCTCCTCTGAGAACGTTAGCCGTAATTCGCTTTCCCATTTCCGTAATGGGGGAGATTTGATCAATTTGGATTTATCGTTCATAATGTTGTATAAATGATGTGTGGTATGTTGTCTGAACAAGGATGGAGTTTGAAATATCTTAATGGTATCAGACTGGGTGAGGAGAAGGGTGCTGAGGCAGTGGCGTACTCTCATGTAGGCTAGAAATTGAGAGGTAGGCAGATGATGAACATGACGGAGCTGATCAAAAGAAATCATTCCTGAGTTATCCACTAGTTGAGCGGCTGATAGAACACCAGCCTCTGTCCAGGTGGAAAGGTCGATATCTCTTATAAGCCTTCCCAGGATAGACATTGATATATGTGGTAAAATATTGAGGTTAGCAGTGTCTTGAGATGAGCGAAATCGGGACCATATTGTGGTGGCATGTTGCACTATGTTCAAAGGATGATCAACGATTCCAGCTTTCAGTAGGGATAAACAGAGGAGGTCTTTCAGTGAACCCTCTGTTGTTAATTGGGATTCCATTTTGACCCATGGTTTTTCTGAGGAGGAGTTCCACCACTCTCTAAGAAAAGAGAGGCTAATAATATGGAAGTAATCTTTGATGGATGGTAGGCCAACACCGCCAGCTTGTTTCCTTCTGAATATTATGGAGTGGGCTACCCTAGGGCGTCTGGATTTCCAAATGTAGTTATTAAGGGTCTTTTGTGCTTCCTTGAAAAATGATTCAGGTACAGGGATTGGTAGTGCACAAAACATATAAATCAACTTAGCCAGTGTCATCATCTGAAATGATGCTATTCTGCCGACCCATGAGATCTCCTGCATATTAAAGTTTGCAAAGTCCTTCAACATTATAGAACGAAGAGGTGCATAGTTGAGTTGGTATGCGAGTGAACAAGGATGAGTACGTTTAATTCCCAAATATGGGTGATGTGAGATTTGCCAATCTAGTGGAAACATACTTTTTAGGGCTCTCAAATCCGCCCTTGGGATGTTAATAGGGAGGGCTTGGGATTTGGAATTGTTAATTTTATAGTAGGAAAGGCAGCCATAATGAGATTTAATTTTAAAAAATGCGTGGCGTAGTGAACGTGTAGGATTAGTGACTGTGAGGATAATATCGTCTGCATAGAGTGATATAACATGTAACATTGTTCCTATTGAATGTCTTCTATGTCAGGGGATAAGCGGATATGCTGCACCAAGGGTTCCAAGGCCAAGATAAATAGTAAGGGAGAAAGGGGGCATCCTTGATGGGATCCATTGGTAATATGAAAGCTATCTAATAGTACACCATTAACAAAAATTGTAGCTATTGGGTCAGAGTATAGGCCACGAATTGCATGAATAATGGGACCAATAAAGCCCATTGTTTCAAGAACAGAAAAGGCGTAGTGCCAGTGGAGGCGATCAAACGCCTTCTCAAGCGTCTAGGGAAACTGCAACCATAGGGATGTTTTGTAGCTCAGCAACATTAAAGATACACACGTCTAGTGTTGTCAGAGGCCTGTCTGCCTTTCACTAAACCAGATTGGTCATCCCTTGTTAAGTGAGGAAGGATTGAGGTTAGTCTAGAGGCAATCAGTTTAGCAAAGATTTTAATATCTGAATTTAAGAGGGAAATAGGTCTACAATTTTGGGGAGAATCAGGGGGCTTGCCCAATTTAGGTAAAGTGACTATCAGAGCCATCAGCATGTCTGATGGGAAGGGGGAACCAGACATTGTGTTTTGGAACATAGAAAGAAGAAAGGGGGCCAAGGTGGTATAATAGTGTCTATAGTATTCGTTTGATAGCCCATCAGGGCCTGGGGATTTACCTAAGGGAAGAGATAGGATCAATTTATTCAGTTTGGGTTCCAAGATTGGGGCATTTAAAAGAGTTAATTGTGTTTGAGAGAGCCGGGGCAACTTGTAACATATCTAAGAAGTCTTAGACTAGGGAGTCATAGTCAGCCGGTAGGGAGGATCTATCTTTAAGGTTATATAGGTCTTTATAGTAAAGGCGAAATTGTTCCGCTATGTCTCTCGGGTCTAAAGTTTTTGCTTTAGTTATCATACACCTGTTTTATATAAGTATTGCGATCGGATATGGTGAGGGCATATAGTCATCTATCGGACCCCCCTCCCCTAGTGCATTTGCATAGCGCCTGATGATTTTCGACCTTCATCATGGCGTATGAATGTATATTTTGTATGCCTATACATCTAACTTTGATGGAATATGTATCCTACTCTTTGGGCCGTATTTATCTGCCCATTTTCAGCTGCGACACATTGTGTTTATAGCAATATCCTCTGTGTATATATTTTTTCTCTTTGAAAGGTAAATATGTATTTCACCTTTGATTCATTGGGTGATGTGATGGCTGTCAGGTGATCAAGACTGAGAGCACTGATGTTATAACCTCACTGTTTATGGCGCTTTGTCCCTAATTAGGGCATTTAGCAGCCGCCTTAGATCACTTTGTAAATTTGTATCTTTTCTTACCCTCTGGTACTTTGGACCAATGGACGGTCTGTTGTTAGGCTTCACCCAAAGGGAGTGGCTATCTTGACATAAGGAGCGACATGCAGCGGCTGCGCTACGGCCATTACAGTGACGGTGGCTACGTACTGCTGCGCGCACCATATCAGAGGCGCGCAGCACTTTGTTCTATTTAGTTACTTTGCTTCACCTCCACGCTGACTCCTGATGAATTGCTGGCGAGGTCCAGCAAGGAAACGCGTTGAGTAGGAAGGGAAGTGAGAAACAGATGTAGCCGCGTCTTGTACTGAGGGCATTTGATAGGGATGAAAGATAGGGCAGTAACAGGCTAGATAGTATGCCACATTGCCGCTGATCCAAGTGAGCAAGGGGAATTGTGTTCACTAGACTTAGGGCATCACATTGTGCATGTGTTGGCAGTTTGCTATATGTGTGTCTGTATGCGCAATCTATCTCTACCCTCAGAAAGGTGGGAGTCACAGCAGCGGTACCACTGAATGCACTCCATGCTCATTCGGCAGGACTGTGGGATCAGTGGTTAGGCGGAGCCTTCCCACCACCCCCCATATTGAAGTGGGCAGCACGGTGGCTCAGTGGTTAGCACTTGTACATTGCAACGCTGGGGTCCTAGGTTTGAATCCGACCAAGGACAACATCTGCATGGAGTTTGTATGTTCTCCCTGTGTTTGTGTGGGTTTCCTCCCACACCCCAAAGACATACTGATGGGGACCTTAGATTGTGAGCCTCGTTGGGGACAGTTGGTTGCTAATGTCTGTAAAGTGCTGTGGAATATAGTAGTGCTATATAAGTGCATAAAATAAATAAATAAAAAGAAGATAGGAGGCAGATAGCTATCTTCTTTTTTTAGCGCTATCTATTTATAAGTTAATCAGTACACAGACTGGACAGCACTGGCAGATCTCCTTCAGTGCCCTGCAAAGGCTGCTGAGAGCATCCACCAGGGGGCGCTGGTTTCTTATGTATTGATATTCCTACAATCAGTGATATATGTAAGCAGAGAGCTCCACCTGGTGGTGGTTGCGGGTAACCACGATTCTCTGAAGGAAAGCACAGCTGCAGGCAGCCCTGGTCATTGGTGCTTTATACTATCTCTTAGGGGACAGCTGGTTGGCACTGGTCACTATGCCAACATTCCACTAAATACATGCTTGCTGTAAAGCTTTGGATATAATATCTGTTCAGATACATCCGCCCCCTCAGCAGCCTCTGCTGTTTCTCACAAAAGGTGATAAATAATACTATTGCACTGTATTTCCCGGTGCTTTCCCTTACAACGCGTCTTATTCTAATTACGAAGGGGGGAAAAAGGGTTCCTGAAATAACGTCAGGAGTTCGTTCCCTTTCTACTCCCATAATAGGAAATGATGCGGACGGGCTGTTTTGCCCATATCCAACATGGCGCTGTAGGCTGGGAGCGGTCACGTGACTGACAGGCTGGTGACGAGCTGTACGTGGAGTGTCCCGTCTAGCTGCAGAATACGGAACTCGCTGGTGGAAGCGCTGGCCTGGCATGCTGCTCTGTCACTGCTGAGGCGAGGCGTGGAGTCGAGTCGTCAGGTGACGGTGCGTGGCGTCAGCCATCTTGTGTTGTTGGGCTTGTGGATTCGCTTCGGGTGAGAAGCTGTGAGAGGTACAGTCCTGTTATTAGCCGGGCGGGTGGCGGGCTCCTGGGCCTGTGGGCCGGTGGTGGATACAGGCGGGGGGCGGCGGGTTCCCGGAAATGTCCGCGCAGAGTGTGGAGACATGTGCTGCCTGCCGCAAACATATGTCCTGTGTAGGGACATGTATGTGCAGCAGTGTAGAGCATGGGGGCTGCAGGGGAGGAGCTCCAGCCTGGCTTTACTTGTGATATTTGCAGCACTTTCCTCATTCTACTCTTTGAAGCCATTTTGAACCCTCTTTTTGCTCCAGCCCTTCTATATTTCCTGCTACTTAGAGGGGGTTTCCATTTCTATTAGAAACTTTTTTATAACTTGTCCTCCTGTAGAGAAGTTGGCTTATGTCCTGTCATTAGGACTACAGTCTCCGCCACATGTAAACATTGCGCCATGTCCCCGCTGACACCTGTCTGCGCACAGTGACGACCTCTAGTCGGGCATACAGACGGGGAGCACGACGCCAGCAATATTTTGGATGATTCTGGTTGGGGATATGCTGTGAGATTTCAGCTGATCTCATCCACACGCTGTAGAAAATAAAACCTCCACGCCGTCAGTGACACACGTGGCGGTCTGTACATGGCGGTTGGGTTAGGGTGTGGGTTTTCCCTGCTGTTTCCACTGTTTGCGGTGCACGGGGTAAAATCTTCACATAACACACAGATTCACAGAGGACAATTTCCGCTGTGTGTGGACTGACCCTATGGAGGTTATCACATGAAAAATGTAATCCCCCCTCCGCAGGGTCGCCATCCATCAGTGGAACAGCGTCCTGAGCCCCCCGGTCCTCCTCACTACATGGCTGCGGTGGGGAAGCAAATGAATGGAGCAGCAGATGAGCGTGCATGGTGCTGGTGCAGACAGTACAAGCTGCTTCTGTGAGCCCCGTATAAGTGAATAGAGAGGATACTGGGAGTTGTAGTTTCAGAACAGCTGGAGGTTGCTGATCCCAGAGATAGATCATCAGTATCAGATTGGTGGGTCCAACCCCCGGATCTACCACGATCAGCTGGTTTGTTGCTGCACTGAAAAGTATAGAGTGTACGGAGCGGAAGCAGAAGGCCCAGTACACATGCTGTAGTTCACAGAATAGATCACAGCAGCATGTCCAGTGTGACTTATTGGGGACCAGAGCGCACACAGAAGTACGACGTTCCGGCTACACAGTATCCTTTCTCTACTTGATAAAGGCTACTGTGTAGTGAAAAGTATTTGTGTGTGCGCTCTGGTCCCCAATAAAAGTCACACTGGACATGCTGCTGTGATCTCTTCTGTGAACTACTCGCATCCATGGGACGGCGTTGGATTGGCTGTTCCTCCACGGCTGGTGCATTCCAGACAGGCCAGAAGGTCCATTTTGTGCTGCTCTACAACTGTTTTTATCAGTACACATGCTGGTGACTGCAACCCATTCATTTGTATGGAAGCTGAGCCACAGTACCCTGACACAGCCATTACACAGTATAGGGAGGGTTCTGCCTCCAGCCCTGGCACAGCCATTACGCAGTGTATGGAGCGGTCTGCCTCCAGCCCTGGCACAGCCATTACACAGTATAGGGAGGGTTCTGCCTCCAGCCCTGGCACAGCTATTACACAGTATAGGGAGGGTTCTGCCTCCAGCCCTGGCACAGCCATTACGCAGTGTATGGAGCGGTCTGCCTCCAGCCCTGGCACAGCCATTACACAGTATAGGGAGGGTTCTGCCTCCAGCCCTGGCACAGCCATTACACAGTATAGGGAGGGTTCTGCCTCCAGCCCTGGCACAGCCATTACACAGTGTATGGAGCGGTCTGCCTCCAGCCCTGGCACAGCCATTACACAGTGTATGGAGCGGTCTGCCTCCAGCCCTGGCACAGCCATTACACAGTGTATGGAGCGGTCTGCCTCCAGCCCTGGCACAGCCATTACACAGTATAGGGAGGGTTCTGCCTCCAGCCCTGGCACAGCCATTACACAGTGTATGGAGCGGTCTGCCTCCAGCCATGGCACAGCCATTACACAGTATAGGGAGGGTTCTGCCTCCAGCCCTGGCACAGCCATTACACAGTGTATGGAGCGGTCTGCCTCCAGCCCTGGCACAGCCATTACACAGTGTATGGAGCGGTTTGCCTCCAGCCCTGGCACAGCCATTACACAGTGTATGGAGCGGTCTGCCTCCAGCCCTGGCACAGCCATTACACAGTGTATGGAGCGGTCTGCCTCCAGCCCTGGCACAGCCATTACACAGTATAGGGATGGTTCTGCCTCCAGCCCTGGCACAGTTATTACACAGTATAGGGAGGGTTCTGCCTCCAGCCCTGGCACAGTTATTACACAGTATAGGGAGGGTTCTGCCTCCAGCCCTGGCACAGCCATTACACAGTATAGGGATGGTTCTGCCTCCAGCCCTGGCACAGCCATTGCACAGTATAGGGATGGTTCTGCCTCCAGCCCTGGCACAGTTATTACACAGTATAGGGAGGGTTCTGCCTCCAGCCCTGGCACAGCTATTACACAGTATAGGGATGGTTCTGCCTCCAGCCCTGGCACAGCTATTACACAGTATAGGGAGGGTTCTGCCTCCAGCCCTGGCACAGCTATTACACAGTATAGGGAGGGTTCTGCCTCCAGCCCTGGCACAGCTATTACACAGTATAGGGAGGGTTCTGCCTCCAGCCCTGGCACAGCTATTACACAGTATAGGGAGGGTTCTGCCTCCAGCCCTGGCACAGTTATTACACAGTATAGGGATGGTTCTGCCTCCAGCCCTGGCACAGCCATTGCACAGTATAGGGAGGGTTCTGCCTCCAGCCCTGGCACAGTTATTACACAGTATAGGGAGGGTTCTGCCTCCAGCCCTGGCACAGCTATTACACAGTATAGGGAGGGTTCTGCCTCCAGCCCTGGCACAGCTATTACACAGTATAGGGATGGTTCTGCCTCCAGCCCTGGCACAGCCATTGCACAGTATAGGGATGGTTCTGCCTCCAGCCCTGGCACAGTTATTACACAGTATAGGGAGGATTCTGCCTCCAGCCCTGGCACAGCTATTACACAGTATAGGGATGGTAAGACCTCATGCGCACCACTGTATTGGATCAGTGTCCTATCCACATTTTCACGTTTTGCACACAGACCCATTCATTTCTGTGGGGACGCTAAAACATCTATGTGCTGTTTGCATCCCTGTGTCCGTTCTGCAAACTATAGAACATGTCCTATTCTTGTCCGTATTGCAGACAAGAATATTAATTTCCGGTAATGGGAGTGCAAAAAATGCGGTTTGCACACACAAAGTGGCCGTATTTTGCGCATCCTTGTTTTACCGACTGCAATCCAGACATGGTCGTGTGCTTGAGGCCTAAGTGATGCACAGGGGTGCAGTCCAAAAAGGTTAAATCCGAGCCTAAAAGAGTCTGTCCAGACACTTTCTCAGCTGTTGGTGTTTTCTTGGTAAGGAGCCCCAGTCACAATGTTACAAGACGGAGCGTGCACTCACGTGGATTGTTGTCTCCGCCATGCAGCAGTTGTCAGACGAAACTGCACACTGGTTGTCAGATTGCCAACTCAACCATCTGACACCCAGCTACTATCTTGCACAGGCCAGATCTGACAGAAGAGTATGCCTGGCCTACCCCTTTAGGCCTCGTCCACATCTCTGTGTCTGTCTGACATCTGTGAAAGAATCAGTCTGTGTTTATCCGTGAAAATGTCCGTCTGTTCGTTTTTGCTCTCCATGTGTCATCCATATTCCACGGATGTTGCTCAGTTGAAAATGAATTTCCAGAGCATCTCCTATCAGTCTTTAGTGAAAAACGGATGCAACACAGAAGCCATCCATGTTGTGTTGGTGATTTTCATGGAACCATAAACTATAATGGGTGTGTTTGGTGTCCACATCATGGACCAAAGTAGTTCATGTCTTTGTGATTTTTTTTTCACTGACTGATGTGTGACCAGACACATTGAAATAAATAGGTGTGGAAAATGCAGACCGGCAGTGTGAATGAGGCCTAACGCTCCATTCACACGTCCATGGAATGGGTCCACACCCATTCCGCAATACCTGGAACGGGTGCGGACCCATTCATTCTCAATGGGGCAGGAATGGATGCAGAGAGCTCACAAGTGTGCTCTCCGCTTCAACATTTCCGGAGCGTGGCCCTGATCTTCCGGTCCGCAGATCAGGAAAAAAATAGAACATGTCCTATTCTTGTCTGCAATTGCGGACAAGAATAGGCATTTCTATGGGGGTGTCGGCCGGGTGTATTGTGGATCCGCAATACACCACAGACGTGTGAATGGACCCTTAGGCCCCTATCACACGGGTGAGTATTCCGCGCGGATGCGATGCGTGAGTTGAACGCATTGCACCCGCACTGAATACCGACCCATTCATTTCTATGGGGCTGTTCACATGAGCTGTGATTTTCACGCATCACTTGTGCGTTGCGTGAAAATCGCAGCATGCTCTATATTCTGCGTTTTTCACGCAGCGCAGGCCCCATAGAAGTGAATGGGGTCGCGTGAAAATCGCAAGCATCCGCAAGCAAGTGCGGATGCGGTGCGATTTTCACGCACGGTTGCTAGGAGACGATCGGGATGGAGACCCGATCATTATTATTTTCCCTTATAACATGGTTATAAGGGAAAATAATAGCATTCTGAATACAGAATGCATAGTACAATAGCGCTGGAGGGGTTAAAAAAATATAAAAAATAATTTAACTCGCCTTCGTCCACTTGATCGCGCAGCCGGCATCTCGTCTTTCTCCTTTGCTGAACAGGACCTGTGGTGAGCATTCATTGCAGGAAAATGACCTGTGGTGACGTCACTCCGGTCATCACATGATCCATCACATGATCTTTTACCATGGTGATGGATCATGTGATGACCGGAGTGACGTCACCACAGGTCCTGTTCCTGCAATGAATGCTCACCACAGGTCCTGTTCAGCAAAGGAGACAGACGAGAAGCCGGCTGCGCGATCAACTGGACTAAGGCTACTTTCACACTAGCGTTCGGGTGTCCGCTCGTGCGCACCGTTTGAAGGGGCTCACGAGCGGCCCCGAACGCATCCGTCTGGCCCCAATGCATTCTCAGTGGAGGCGGATCCACTGAGAATGCATCCGCCTGCCAGCGTTCAGCCTCCGCTCCGCTCAGTGAGCGGACACCTGAACGTTGCTTGCAGCGTTCGGGTGTCCGCCTGGCCGTGCGGAGGCGAGCGGATCCGTCCAGACTTACAATGTAAGTCAATGGGGGCGGATCCGCTTGAAGATGACACCATATGGCTCAATCTTCAAGCGGATCCGTTCCCCATTGACTTACAATGAACGGATCCGCTCAGACAACTTTCACACTTAGAAAATTTTCTAAGTTTTAATGCAGACGGATCCGTTCTGAACGGATGCGAACGTCTGCATTATCGGAGCGGATCCGTCTGATGAAACATCAGACGGATCCGCTCCGAACGCTAGTGTGAAAGTAGCCTAAGGTGAGTTAAATTATTATTATTATTTTTGTTTAACCCCTCCAGCGCTATTTTACTATGCATTCTGTATTCAGAATGCTATTATTTAACCTTATAACCATCTTATAAGGGAAAATAATACAATCTACAGAACACCGATCCCAAGCCCGAACTTCTGTGAAGAGGTTTGGGTACCAAACATGCGCGATTTTTCTCACTCGAGTGCAAAACGCATTACAATGTTTTGCACCCGCACATTTTCCCGCAACGCCTGTGTGAAAGGGGCCTTAAAAGGGTTTTCCAGGACTTTTTAATTTTTTTTACTGACTACCTTTCCTCAGGATAAGTCATCGGTATCTGATCGGTAGGAGTCTGACACCCGGGACCCCCGCCGATCAGCTGTTTTGAGAAGGCAACAGCTCTAGGAATAGCAGCGAAAAGGCTGTGGCGCTCACAGGAACGCAGGTGCCTTCTCAAAACGCTGATCAGCGGGGGTCCGATCAGATATTGATTACCTATCCTGAGGATATGTAGAGCGGGTGTGCCCTCTTTACAGATCTCAGCATGGTTGCGGATGAGAATAGCCCCTTCTATGGGGGTGACAATAAAACAGGATGCACATGGAAGCTGTCCTTTTTTTTACGTATCAGTTTTTGTGAAAATTTGATGTGACCCATATGCATGAGGCCTTGGTCATGAAAACATCTGATTTCTTCGTCTCACAAATCTCCATTTCCGAGAATATCAGCAACCTTTCCATATGTGATACCCGCAGCTTTAGTACCTTACCACATTGCCTTTGTGGTTGTGAAGTGCCATGCACACCTGGAGGGCTCCGCACCCTGGCTTCCACATGCGCTTAGTTTGCATAAACCCAGGGCACAATAATGGTGTGGATTTACAGGGCCTCATGCCCATGACTGTATTAGGGAACCCTACCACACAGGTCCTGGATACAGCACCTATAGAAGGTTATGGACCCATGCCGTACCTCGGTCTCTGAATCTCGCTTGGATTTTTTCTATTACTTGCAATTTGAAAACCCTATCCACGTGAATTGTACTTTACTTGCTGTGGCATCTGCACCCGAAATTCGCCAAGTTTGAACTTGGCCGTAGCAGCCACCTCTGTTGTGGTAACGCTGCGGATTGTCACTGCTGCTAGATTTGTACCAAAATCCACATTTCACGCATGCAGATTTGCAGGCTGGTGTATGCTATGTGTGAACCTGACCTAAAACAGCCACTTTCTCAGCTGTTGGTGTTTTCTTGGTAAGGAGCCCCAGCCACAATGTTACAAGACGGAGCGTGCACTCACGTGGATTGTCGTCTCCACCGTGCAGCAGTTCGCCGGACCAGGTATAGATCTCAGTGGATGCACGCAAAGACTCAGGTCAGGTTCACAGATAATGTACCCCAGCCTACAAATCTGCAAAACGAAGAGAATACGACAAGTTTGGTCCTTTTTGTGGGACGACGGTGCGGACATGACGGATGTGGGCAGTACACCGTGCTAGCTGCCTCATGAAATGAATCTGATACCCCAAAAATGTGCTTCTGATACTGACCACAAATACGGGCGTATACCGGGGGCCTTAGAGGGAGGGGGCTCTGTGTGTTCTCTGATTGCCCAGCCCCACGCCTTCTTCAAAGTAGCAGCATACTAATCTCTTGTCACAGCATTTAAAGGGCATCTGTCAGCAGATTTGTACATTGATGAGGTTTTCACTGCCTGGTTCTGTCAATCAAAGTGCAGAGAGCGTGGCAGGAGCAGGGAAAGCTGAGCCTCTAGGTGTAATGCTAACGCCCCCGTTGCTCCTGGAGGCTCATTTGCATATATTTAATAATTTTTCTCAGCATTGCGGGCACATATGAACATGGGACCAACACAGATGCCTTCAGCTGCCAAGTGCACATGTAACAGGTCAGCCAGTGTCATAGGTACAAAACTGCTGACAGATGCCACAAGTAGCATAGACAGCAATGGTAAAGTATTGCAGTCTATGATATAAGCAAACGATCACATGTCCAAAATAAAAGTAGAGAAAAAAAAAAGTGAAATGTACCCCAAAATATGGTGACACAAAAAAGGGTAAGAAAAATTCTACAAATTTGGTATTGTAATTAAACTGACTCATAGAATTCAGATCAGGTCAGTTTTTAGTGCATAGTTTCACTTTACTGAATTATTTTCCTTTTTTAATACACGGTCATACAACGTGTCCAACTGAAAACACCCTTGTATTACTAAGGGATCAGAAAAGTAATGACATGTTTATAGGGGTCCATTCACACGTCCGTAGTGTATTGCGGATCTGCAATACACCCGGCCGGCACCCTCATAGAAATGTCTATTCTTGTCCGCAGTTGTAGACAAGAATAGGACATGTTCTATTTTTTTCCGGAGCCGCGGACTGAAAGATCGGCGGCGCGATTGGAAATTCGGTTGCTGTCCGCATCTATTCCGTCCCCATAGAGAATGAGTGGGTCCGCACAATTGCAGGCCACAATTGCAGACGTGTGAATGGAGCCTAATGGGACGGGGTTAAATCTCTGAGCATCTTTTTATAGGGGTTGTCTCATTACATAAACTTCTCCCCTATCCTCAGCATAGGTCATAAGGGTCTGATTGCTGGAGCCCCCACCAATAAAGAGAACAGGGGCCTGAGCTCCCCCATTTGTATGGAGCAGTGGTCTTGCTGGCGTGTTACTTCATTAAAGGGGTATTCCAGTTATAACACAGAGTAGGGAATAACTGCCGCTTGGACCCCCACTGATCATGGGAATGGGGGCCCCATACCCTGTGAAGCCCCCCTGAAATGGACAGTGCTGGTTGAAAAAGCACGCTGCTGCTTTATTCATTTCTATGTGAGTGCTGTAGATAGCGGAGTACAACGCTCTATCTCCAGTGCTCCCTTAGAAATGAATTTGGATAGGGGTTGAAGTGTTAAAACTGGAATACCCCTTTAAGCTTTGGGGGGCTGCCGGAGTGCAAGCACTTAACTATCTCTAGCAGTCCCACCGAGTTGAATGGAGTAGTGAACTTGCATTGGTGTTTTATTTTTTTAAACCTTTATGTAAAACCATCTTAGAGGTGTTTTCCAGGGTTAAATAAAAAAAAAATGGCTGCTTTTTTTTTTTTATATATATAAAAACAGCGCCACGCCTGTCCACATGGTCTGGAATTGCATCTCAGCCCCATTGACCTTAGTGGAGCTGAGCAGTAATAGCAGACACAACTCGTGGGCTGCTTCGTTTGTCTCTTCCTGGACAACCCCTTTAATAATCATTTCTGCAGAGATTGCAAACTGATTGTAGATATTTGCATGTTATACTTTGTATGAGTGGAGCTCCTTTATCCCGCAGCTCGTCAGTGTGGGGGGAGTCGGAGTGTCTGGGTTGTATGTTTTGTCTTCAACACTTGTTATTTTGAGGGTTTAAATGGCTCCATGAACCGTGAATAGGAGAGGAAGAAATCTGCAGAAAGCAATGTATAAAATGCAGAAATGTAAGTGTCCACCCAGGAGCCAGGGACCATCCATTACACATTATAAGGCTGAGTCAGCGGGAACGGAGGGCGGTTTTTATTTTTCCTGATCATAAGTTGTCATTTAAATTACTACTGACACATTTTATATATTATATGGCAGTGGTGTAATTCTGTATATATCTAACCTTCACTTTATCAGACATCAGTACAGGTCTGGCCTGGTCTACAGGTAATTGAGGAGTATCAGACCCGCGCACGGGCAGACAACTTCTGTTTGAACTTCTTAGGCCTACCCCACACAAGTGAGTTGGTCAGTGATTTTCATTTAATACCAGGAGTGAAGTCTTCACAGAGATAAGGTATGATGGAAAGCTTTCCTCCTGTGTTTTTGACCCATTGCAGCTTTTTGCTCACAAGTAGGCTACATGCACACGACCATATGTTTTGCGTCTGCACAAAAAAGCAAAAACAGATGACATCCGTATGCCATCGTTTTTTTTTTTTTTTTTTTTGTGGGTTCATTGTAACAATGCCTAAAACGGGCAAGAATAAGACATGTTCTATTTTTTTGCGGGGCTACGGAACGGACATACGGATGCGGATAGCACACGGTGCGCTGTCCGCATTTTTTGTGGACCCATTGAAATTAATGGGTCTGCATCCTATCCGCAAAAAAGAAAACGGAACAGACACAGAAACAAAATACATTTGTGTGCATGAGGCTTTAGGGATGAGTGAGGTTTGGGTTTTATTACAATTCCAATATGAATTCCATTACCACGGGCCATAATCCCGGAATTCTATGACTGAATGCATAACGGAATTCCTTTAAGAGGCATGCTGTCATAATAGAAGTCTTTGGGTCGCATAACGGATCCGTCTGGTTCCTGTTATGCAGGAGAGGACTTAAAGGCATTCCGTCATAGAATTCCGTTATGGCCTGTGGTAACAGAATCCTTATAGGAATTGTAATAAATCCCGAACTCAAACTTGTTCGCTCATCCCTACTCACAATCACTGATGGAAATCACTGACGTGTGAACTAGGCCTTTAAGTTAATGCACATTGTGGTTTAGAGCCCTTTCACACTTGCGTTCTTTTCTTCCGGCATAGAGTTCCGTCGTCTGGGCTCTATGCCGGAAGAATCCTGATCAGGATTATCCCAATGCATTCTGAATGGAGAGAAATCTGTTCAGGATGCATCAGGATGTCTTCAGTTCCGGAACGGAACGGTTTTTGGCCGGAGAAAATACCGCAGCATGCTGCGCTTTTTGCTCCGGCCAAAAAGCCTGAACACTTGCCGCAAGGCCGGATCCGGAATTAATGCCTATTGAAAGGCATTAATCCGGATCCGGCCTTAAGCCAAACGTCGTTTCGGCGCATCGCCGGATCCGACGTTTAGCTTTTTCAGAGTGGTTACCATGGCTGCCGGGACGCTAAAGTCCTGGCAGCCATGGTAAAGTGTAGCGGGGAGCAGCATACTTACCGTCCGTGCGGCTCCCCGGGCGCTCCAAAATGACGTCAGGGCGCCCCACGCGCATGGATGACGTGATCACATGGATCACGTCATCCATGCGCATGGGGCGCTCTGACGTCATTCTGGAGCGCCCCGGGAGCCGCATGGACTGTAAGTATACTGCTCCCCACTACTACTATGGCAGCCAGGACTTTAATAGCGTCCTGGCTGCCATAGTAACACTGAATGCATTTTGAAGACGGATCCGTCTTCAAATGCTTTCAGTTCACTTGCGTTTTTCCGGATCCGGCGTGTAATTCCGGCAAATGGAGTACACGCCGGATCCGGACAACGCAAGTGTGAAAGAGCCCTTACTCTGGCAGCAGAGCGCAGTTGTTGTACTGTATGTTGCAAGGACATTGCAGAGGGAGCTTGTGATCTCCTTAGGGTACTTTCACACTTGCGTTGTTTGATTCCGGCAGGCAGTTCCGTTGCAAACGTATGTAATTTTTTCTGACTGATCAGGCAGAAAAATGCATTGCAATACCGGATCAGTTTTTCCGGTGTCATCAGGCAAAACAGATCAGGTATTTTTTTTTTTCTTCTCATTCTTAGACCGGAAGGACGGATCCAGCATTCCGGTAAGGTTGCGTTCACACGAGCGTGTCCGGATTAGTTCCGGATGCGTCCCGGTGTGTTGCGGCAAACCCGCGCGAGTAGGAATGAAATTGCAGTCAGTTTTGACTGCGATTGTGTTCCGATGTTCAGTTTTTATCGCGCTGATGCAATGTGTTTTGCACGCGCGTGATAAAAAAACGACTGTGGTACCCAGACCCGAACTTCTTCACTGAAGTTCAGGTTTGGGTTCGGTGTTGTGTAGATGTTATTATTTTCCCTTATAACATGGTTATAAGGGAAAATAATAGCATTCTGAATACAGAATGCTTAGTAGGTGATCAATTGAGGGTTAAAAAATAAAAAAAATTAACTCACCTTGTCCTCTTGTTCGCGTAGTTCTCCCGGTCTTTAGTTCTTTAAAAAGATGAACTATGGGCTAAAGGACCTTTGGTGACGTCAGATCACATCCTCCAATCACATGGTACAACACCGCGGTGATGGACCCTGTGATTGGAGCATGTGATCTGACGTCACCAAAGGTCCTTTAGCCCATAGTTCATCTTTTTAAAGAACTAAAGACCGGGAGAACTACGCGAACAAGAGGACAAGGTGAGTTAATTTTTTTTATTTTTTAACCCTCAATTGATCACCTACTAAGCATTCTGTATTCAGAATGCTATTATTTTCCCTTATAACCATGTTATAAGGGAAAATAATACAGTGTATAGACAGTCACCTAGCAACCATGCGTGAAAATCGCACCGCATCCGCACTTGCTTGCGGATGCATGCGATTTTCACGCAACCCCATTCACTTCTATGGGGCCTGCGTTGCGTGAAAAACGCAGAATATAGAGCATGCTGCTATTTTCACGCAACGCATAAGTGATGCGTGAAAATCATCGCTCATCTGAACAGCCCCATTGAAATGAATGGGTCCAGATTCAGTGCGGGTGCAATGCGTTCACCTACCGCATTGCACCCGCGCGGAAATCTCGCCCTTGTGAACGCAGCCTAAGTCTTCAGTTTTTTTCGCCGGATATAAAACCGTAGCATGCTACGGTTTTCTCTTTTGCCTGATCAGTCAAAATGACTGAACTGAAGACATCCTGATGCATCCTGAATGGATTACTCTCCATTCAGAATGCATGGGGATATGCCTGATCAGTTCTTTTCCGGTATAGAGCCCCTGTGACGGAACTCTATGCCGGAAAAGAAAAACGCTAATGTGAAAGTAGCCTAACACACCTAGTTTGGACAACAAAAGGCAATGGGAAGGGGGGCTCTTGCAGATGTACTGCTTTTGATCAGCAGTTATCGTAGGGATAACATAACATGACGTTGAATGCCCTCTACAGGAGAGACGGTTACACAACCTTAGGCTACATTCACCAGCGCAAATGCCAGCTGTTGGCCGGACATAAAAACGTTGCATGCCGTGGTCTTTGTCTGCCCGAAGCACGGCATTTATGTCGGAAATTGGCCGGATCACCGTTGGACCTTATTACAGTCAATGGGGATCCGGCAGTGAAGTAGAGGATCTGGCAGGCTGCTCTGTGCCAGAACAGCTAATGGAGATGTGAACGAGGACTTATTCGAAATGCTCTAATAAGGCATTTTACAAGTGATTGTCTGACCCAGGCATCCCCCTTCTAAAGACAAACTTCAGTCACAGTGATATATTGTGTGACGTAGTTTTTCCTGTTCTCTGCTGTGTTGGATAATACAGGGAGAATCATTCTGATTGTGGTGATCTCAGAAGGGCGGGTAGTATCTACAGCTCAGTGTTAGGCCTCTTTCACACGAGCAAGTTTTCTGTGTGAACGCATAGCACCCGCACTGAATCCTGACCCATTCATTTCAATGGGTCTGTGTACATGAGCGGTTTTTTTTTTTTCATGCATCAGTTATGCGTTGTGTGAAAAACGCAGCATGTTCTATAGGCCTCATGCACACAACTGTTGGTTGTTTTGCGGTCCCCAAATGCGGATCCACAAAACACGGATGGTGTCCGTGTGCGTTCCGCAATTTGCCATTAATATAACTGCCTATTCGTGTCCGCAAAACAGACAAGAATAGGACAGGTTATATTTTTTTTTTGTGGACCACGGAACGGAGCATCGGATGCGGAAAGCACACAAAGTGCTGTCTGCATTTTTTGCGGCTCCATTGAAGTGAATGGGTCCGCATCCAAGCCGAAAATACTGTGGCTTGGATGTGGACCAAAACAACGGTCCTGTGCATGAGGCCATATTCTGTGTTTTTCACGCAGCCCTGGCCCTATAGAAGTGAATGGGTCTTCAGTGAAAAACGCATTGCATCCGGATGTAACCTGGACGCAGTCTGGGTGCAATGCGTTTTTCACTGATGATTGCTAGATGTGGTTTGTAAATCTTCCGTTTTTTTTTATCACGCGCGTGAAAAACGCATTAAAACTCATTGCACCCGCGCAGAAAAAACTGAACAACTGAACGCAGTCATAGACAAAACTGACTGAACTCGCTTGCAAAATGGTGCGAGTTTCACTGAACGCATCCGGACCTAATCCGCCATGCTCGCGTGAAAGGGGCCTTACTGTTTCTATAGACGTTTTGCAGTAATGTGAATCCGTCTTTAGACTTCAGTACTTGTCTTCTGCAGTAACAAATATATTATGAGACATTTAGCATTTCAGTAGTACTGAAATTTCTCTTTTGCCAAGGCTGTGTGTGTGTGTATATGTGTATATGTGTATATATATATATATATATATATATATATATATATATATATATATATATAATTTATTTGTCTTACCCCCTATACGGTGGCCTATACATTAGTCTAAAGTTGATTAAAAATGGATAATATCAACTAAATCCATAGTTCATCTAATGAAATTTAGCAAGGAAAGATTGTTTTAGCTGACCAACGACAGGTGGGGTGTTTTAAAATTTTGGCCAATAGTCAGATAAAAGATCTTTCTCTGAAGGAATGTTCTCAGATAGACCATTTGTCTGTCTTCCAGTTTAAGGCTACTTTCACACTTGCGTTCGGGGTTGTGAGTTCCGTTTGAAGGCTCTCACAAGCGGCCCCGAACGGATCCGTACAGCCCCAATGCATTGAGTAGATGCGGATCCGCTCAGAATGCATCAGTTTGGCACCGTTTGGCCTCCTTTCCGCTTAGCAGGCGGACACCTGAACGCCTGGCCGTGCGGAGCCAAACGGATCCGCCCAGACTTACAATGCAAGTCAATGGGGACGGATCCGTTTGACGTTTACACAATATGGTGCAATTGCAAACGGATCCGTCCCCCATTGACTTTCAATGTAAAGTCAGGAGTCCCTATTAATATACCATTGGATCGGAGTTTTCTCCAATCCGATGGTATATTTTAACTTGAAGCATCCATCACCATGGGAACACCTCTATATTAGAATATACCATCGGATTTGAGTTAGATCGTGAAACTCAGATCCGACAGTATATTCTAACACAGAGGCGTTCCCATGGTGATGGGGACGCTTCAAGTTAGAATATACTAAAAGAACTGTGTACATGACTGCCCCCTGCTGCCTGGCAGCCCCCGATCTCTTACAGGGGGCTGTGATCCGCACAATTAACTCCTCAGGTGCCGCACCTGAGGGGTTAATTGTGCGTATCATAGCCCCCTGTAAGAGATCAGGTGCTGCCAGGCAGGAGGGGGCAGACCCCCCTCCCTTCCCAGTTTTAAATGAATTGGTGGCCAGTGCGGCCCCCCTGCCTCCCTCCCCAGTATTATTTATATTCATTGGTGGCCAGTGCGGCCCCCCTTCCTCCCTCCCTCCCCAGTATTATATTCATTGGTGGCCAGTGTGGCCCCCCTCTTCCCCCTAATTAAAATGACTGACCCCCATCATTGGTGGCAGTGGAGAGTTCCGATCGGAGTCCCAGTTTAATCGCTGGGGCTCCGATCGGTTACCATGGCAGCCAAGACGCTACTGCAGTCCTGGCTGCCATGGTTACGTAGCAATTTTAGAAGCATTATACTTACCTGCGATGTCTGTGACCCGCCGGGCGCTCCTCCTACTGGTAAGTGAAAGGTCTGTGCTATAAGCAATGCGCTGCACAGACCTTTCACTGGCCACCAATGAATATAATACTGGGGAGGGAGGGAGGCCGCACTGGCCACCAATGAATATAATACTGGGGAGGGAGGCCGCACTGGCCACCAATGAATATAATACTGGGGAGGGAGGGAGGGGGGCCGCACTGGCCACCAATGAATATAATACTGGGGAGGGAGGGAGGCCGCACTGGCCACCAATGAATATAATACTGGGGAGGGAGGCCGCACTGGCCACCAATGAATATAATACTGGGGAGGGGGGCCGCACTGGCCACCAATAAATATAATACTGGGGAGGGAGGGGGGCTGCACTGGCCACCAATGAATATAATACTGGAGAGGGAGGGCTGCACTGGCCACCAATGAATATAATACTGGGGAGGGAGGCCGCACTGGCCACCAATGAATATAATACTGGGGAGGGAGGCCGCACTGGCCACCAATGAATATAATACGAGGGAGGGAGGGGGGCCGCACTGGCCACCAATGAATATAATACTGGGGAGGGAGGGAGGGGGGCCGCACTGGCCACCAATGAATATAATACTGGGGAGGGAGGGAGGGGGGCCGCACTGGCCACCAATGAATATAATACTGGGGAGGGAGGGAGGGGGGCTGCACTGGCCACCAATGAATATAATACTGGAGAGGGAGGGCTGCACTGGCCACCAATGAATTTAAAACTGGGGAGGGAGGGGAGTCTGGCCCCTGCTGCTTGGCAGCACCTGATCTCTTACAGGGGGCTATGATACGCACAATTAACCCCTCAGGTGCGGCACCTGAGGGGTTAATTGTGCGGATCACAGCCCCCTGTAAGAGATCGGGTGCTGCCAGGCAGCAGGGGGAAGTCATGTACACAGTTCTTAGTATATTCTAACTTGAAGCGTCCCCATCACCATGGGAACGCCTCTGTGTTAGAATATACTGTCGGATCTGAGTTTTCACTAAGTGAAAAAAACAGTTATGCAGACGGATCCGTTCTGAACGGATGCAAGCGTTGGCATTATAGGTGCGGGATCCGTCTGTGCAGATACCAGACGGATCCTCACCGAACGCAAGTGTGAAAGTAGCCTTATTCAACATGTATGAGCAGTTTGAACAATTGTAGCAACCAGTATGGAGTAAAATGTGTATGGTCATGTCTGTGACAAAATGATCGTTCATCAGATGAATGTTTATTCAACCATCAACCAAAATCTGTGTGGCCAGCATTAAGATGTCTCTTCTCAAGACTAAATACATTTGATTCCTTTCATCTTTACTTAGAACTCAGATTCTCCTTGCCTCTTATCAAGTTTAGTTGCTCTTGTACCTTTTCTAACTCCAGGGCACCCCTTTGAGGCCACCAGGGTAGGAGCCAGGGCCTCTCGCCACTCTTGGTACAAGCTTCTTTGTTCTTTGCCTCAGCCTGGGGTAGCTGGCTCTCACTGGCCACAGGCCCCCAGATGAACCTATCTGAGATTGCCAATATCCCTCCTCAACTTCTTAGTAGATGCTCCATAATGTCCACATTAGGCCTTGACTAAAGAGGCTCTTCTGTCTTTTGAATGATGGCCTGTCCTCAAAATAGGCCATCGTTAGCTGATCAGTGGGGTTCCGACACCTCCATCATTGAAAGTCGGCACAGAACTACACCGCCAACATTGTAGTGGACAGTGCTTGTCACTGCAGCGCTGCTTCCTTTGAGTTCATTGGCAGCAGGACTGGAGTGACCAGCGCAGTCCACTACATTTGACATTGGATGGAGCTACACAGAACAGCTCATCGGCTGAGGTGTGGTGTATTGGAACCCCCCTCACTGATCAGTTAGTAATGGCCTATCATGAGGATAGACAAATCCAAAGGAATGACGGCACTAATCCTGGATCCTAGTCGGTCAATCCATGTGGTGGCGGTGTTTGCAGCGTTAGGCCCTAGCCTTTTGGTCCTCAGATGATCATGAAATACGAAGGAAAACCATAGCACTCAATGTCTTCAGTGTAGTTTCAGAATGTATTCACTAACTGACTGCGACATTTTGAGTCTTGATAAAGTTTCTTAGGAGTCGAAACATTAGACAGTTGGCAAATAAATTCTGAAACTGCACTGAAGAAATTGAGTGCTGTGGTTTTCCTTCGTATTTCACTATTATGAGGATAAATGATATTCCTATCTCAGACATTGATGACATATCACTCGGATATGCCACAAGTGTCACACAGGTGTTGGTCCCACTTCTCGGACCCGCTTCTATCTGCAGAACAAGGACCCTAAAGTGAAGGAGAGTGCACTGCGCTAACGAGGCCACCCTCCGTTCACTGTTATGGGAGTTCCAGTCCCATAGTGGTGAATCGAGGTGGCCGTGCATGCGCTGTGTGCTCTCTATGGGACTTCTATGGGACTTCTTAAAATAGCTGAGCGTGCTCACTAGGCTTTTTTTGGAACTCCCATAGCAGTAAATGGAGGGTGGCTGCGCATGCGCTGTGTGCTCATTCTCTTCCGGGGCCCTGTTCTAGAGATAGGAGCGGGTCCCAGAGGTAGGACCTACACTAGAGATGAGCCATCAATGTCTGAGGTGAGCAAATCTCTTTTTAAAAATGAAACCGCTGGACAGCCCCTCTAATCCTGTAGTAACATGGGGCAGCCTCTTCCTGGCAGTAGTGTGATTAGAGAAGACACTGGCGTCCCTGCTTGGGTTGTAATTTGCCAGCTCCAGGCCATTGATAGGCTCTCATTACAACAGCTTTACCATGACCCTGCCGTACATGACACAATGACATGTTAGTAATGCAAAACAATAAATGGGTGGCGGTTGTGGGTTACTACATCTTCTATCATTTTATTGGAAAGTCTATCGGATGGCAGCACACAATTCCTTTTAGTCTGATGTGTGTAATACACATAAATCTATAAAGCCGGAGCTGGCTGTAATAATAGCAGTAAAGCCGAGCCATTCACATTGCATAGATGCCGGCTGTCTCTCCCAGTCCTCCCATATACATTGCATAGATGCCAGCTGTCTCTCCCAGTCCTCCCATACACGTTACATAGATGCCGGCTGTCTCTCCCAGTCCTCCCATACACATTGCATAGATGCCGGCTGTCTCTCCCAGTCCTCCCATACACGTTACATAGATGCCGGCTGTCTCTCCCAGTCCTCCCATACACATTGCATAGATGCCGGCTGTCTCTCCCAGTCCTCCCATACACATTGCATAGATGCCAGCTGTCTCTCCCAGTCCTCCCATACACGTTACATAGATGCCGGCTGTCTCTCCCAGTCCTCCCATACACATTGCATAGATGCCGGCTGTCTCTCCCAGTCCTCCCATACACGTTACATAGATGCCGGCTGTCTCTCCCAGTCCTCCCATACACGTTACATAGATGCCGGCTGTCTCTCCCAGTCCTCCCATACACGTTACATAGATGCCGGCTGTCTCTCCCAGTCCTCCCATACACGTTACATAGATGCCGGCTGTCTCTCCCAGTCCTCCCATACACGTTACATAGATGCCGGCTGTCTCTCCCAGTCCTCCCATACACGTTACATAGATGCCGGCTGTCTCTCCCAGTCCTCCCATACACGTTACATAGATGCCGGCTGTCTCTCCCAGTCCTCCCATACACGTTACATAGATGCCGGCTGTCTCTCCCAGTCCTCCCATACACGTTACATAGATGCCGGCTGTCTCTCCCAGTCCTCCCATACACATTGCATAGATGCCGGCTGTCTCTCCCAGTCCTCCCATACACGTTACATAGATGCCGGCTGTCTCTCCCAGTCCTCCCATACACGTTACATAGATGCCGGCTGTCTCTCCCAGTCCTCCCATACACGTTACATAGATGCCGGCTGTCTCTCCCAGTCCTCCCATACACGTTACATAGATGCCGGCTGTCTCTCCCAGTCCTCCCATACACGTGTTCTTTACCTGGGGAGTGGAGAAAGCAGCTATCCAACGCTGCTGGTTGTGGCCTAACTCCCAGGGACCAGAGGATCAGACATGTTGAAATAGAGCTGCCCAGTTCTTCTCTTTTAACGTCTGCTGTTTGGGGAGAGTTAGGGTACTTTCACACTAGCGTTTTTCTTTTCCGGCACTGAGATCCGTCCTAGGGGCTCAATACTGGAAAAACTGATCAGTTTTATCCCCATGCATTCTGAATGGAGAACAATCCGTTCAGAATACATCAGGATGTCTTCAGTTCAGTCTTTTTGACTTTTCAGGACGAAGATAATACCGCAGCATGCTACGGTTTTATCTCAGGCCAAAAAACTGAAGACTTGCCATAGCAATCTATTAGTGCCGGATCCGGCATTCAAAATACCGGAATGCCGGATCCGTCCTGAAAAAAAGGTGAAAAAAAAAAAATGACGGATCCGTTTTGCCGGATGACACCGGAAAGACTGATCTGGCATTTCAATGCATTTTTAAGACTGATCAGTATTACAAATGTCATCAGTTGGCATACATTTTGCCGGATCACTCTGCCGCAAGTGTGAAAGTAGCCTTAGAGGTCCTGCATACACATTAGATTGTTGGCCTGCCCTGTCAAAATTGACAAGTTTGGCTCACATTCAACTAATGTACATGACCACTCACTAAAGAAAATAGGACCCTTAAAAAATTACACTTTATTTCTAATATAGATAAAGAGTATCCAAAACCTAAAACGAAGGCTGGCTCCAGTAGGTATAAGACACAGATAAATACACTGCTCAAAAAAATAAAGGGAACACAAAAATAACACATCCTAGATCTGAATTAATTAAATATTCTTCTGAAATACTTTGTTCTTTACATAGTTGAATGTGCTGACAACAAAATCACACAAAAATAAAAAAATGGAAATCAAATTTTTTAACCAATGGAGGTCTGGATTTGGAGTCACACTCAAAATTAAAGTGGAGAAACACACTATAGGCTGATCCAACTTTGATGTAATGTCCTTAAAACAAGTCAAAATGAGGCTCAGTAGTGTGTGTGGCCTCCACGTGCCTGTATGACCTCCCTACAACGCCTGTGCATGCTCCTGATGAGGTGGCGGACGGTCTCCTGAGGGATCTCCTCCCAGACCTGGACTAAAGCATCTGCCAACTCCTGGACAGTCTGTGGTGCAATGTGACGTTGGTGGATAGAGCGAGACATGATGTCCCACATGTGCTCAATTGGATTCAGGTCTGGGGAACGGGCAGGCCAGTCCATAGCATCAATGCCTTCGTCTTGCAGGAACTGCTGACACACTTCAGCCACATGAGGTCTAGCATTGTCTTGCATTAGGAGGAACCCAGGGCCAACCGCACCAGCATATGGTCTCACAAGGGGTCTGAGGATCTCATCTCGGTACCTAATGGCACTCAGGCTACCTCTGGCGAGCACATGGAGGGCTGTGCGGCCCTCCAAAGAAATGCCACCCCACACCATTACTCACCCAATGCCAAACCGGTCATGCTGGAGGATGTTGCAGGCAGCAGAACGTTCTCCACGGCGTCTCCAGACTCTGTCACGTCTGTCACATGTGCTCAGTGTGAACCTGCTTTCATCTGTGAAGAGCACAGGGCGCC